>NW_027077467.1:300000-600000 GCF_963924675.1 Phocoena phocoena
CCTAATCCTAAATCGTACGCTAACACGAACCCGTACCCTAACACTTACGCTCACCCTAAACCGTTGTCGTACCCTAACCTGTCCCCTAAAACTTCCCCGTCCCCTAACACTAAACCTAACCCTAACCCTAACCCTAACCCTTACCCGAAGCCTTACCGTAACCCGTCCCCTAATCCTAACCCGTACTCTAACAATAACCCGTACCCTAACACGTAATCTCATCCTAAATATTTGACGTACCCTAACGTGTCCCCTAAACCGTCCCCATCCCCTAACACTAACCCTAACCCTAACCCTAACCCTAACACTTACCGGAAGCCTTACTCTAACCCGTCCCGTAATCCTAACCCGTACGCTAACACTAACCCGTACCCTAACACGTACACACACCCTAAAACGTTGTCGTACCCTAACCTGTCCCCTAAACCGTCACCATCCCCTAACCCTAACCCTAACCCTAACACTAACCCGAACACTTACCCGAAGCCTTACACTTACCTGTCCCCTACTCCTAACCCGTACGCTAACACTAACCCGTACCCTAACACGTACGCTCACCCTAAACATTTGTCGTACTCTAACCTGTACCCTAAACCCTCCCCGTCCCCTAACCCTAACACTAACCCTAACCCTAACCCTTACCCAAAGCCTTACCCTAACCCGTCCCCTAATCCTAACCCGTACGCTAACAATAAACCGTACCCTAACACGTACGCTCACCCTAAACCGTTGTCGTACCCTAACCTGTCCCCTAAACCGTCCCCGTCCCCGTCCCCTAACCCTAAACCTAACCCTAACCCTAACCCTTACCCGAAGCCTTACCCTAACACGTCCACTAATCCTAAACCGTAGGCTAACACTAACCCGAACCCTAACACGTATGCTCACCCTAAACCGTTGTCGTAACCCAACCTGTCCCCTAAACCGTCCCCGTCCCCTAACCCTGACCCTAACCCTAACCCTAACCTTACCCGAAACCTTACTCTAACCCGTCCCCTAATCCTAACCCGTACGCTAACAATAACCCGTACCCTAACACGTACGCTCACCCTAAACCGTTGTCGTACACTAACCTGTCCCCTAAACCGTCCCCGTCCCCGTCCCCTAACCCTAAACCTAACCCTAACCCTAACCCTTACCCGAAGCCTTACCCTTACCCATCCCTTAATCCTAACCCGTACGCTAACACTAACCCGTACCCTAACACGTACGCTCACCCTAAATATTTGTCGTACCCTAGCCTGTACCCTAAACCCTCCCCGTCCCCTAACCCTAACACTAACCCTAACCCTAACCCTTACCCAAAGCCTTACCCTAACCCGTCCCCTAATCCTAAATCGTACGCTAACATGAACCCGTACCCTAACACTTACGCTCACCCGAAACCGTTGTCGTACCCTAACCTCTCCCCTAAACCGTCCCCATCCCCTAACCCTAACCCTAACCCTAACCCTAACCCTTACCCGAAGCCTTACCCTAACCCGTCCCCTAATCCTAATCCGTACGCTAACAATAACCCGTACCCTAACACTTACGCTCACCCTAAACCGTTGTCGTACACTAACCTGTCCCCTACACCGTCCCCGTCCCCGTCCCCTAACCCTAAACCTAACCCTAACCCTAAACCTTACCCGAAGCCTTACACTAACACGTCCACTAATCCTAACCCGTAGGCTAACACTAACCAGAACCCTAACACGTATGCTCACCCTAAACCATTGTCGTAACCCAACCTGTCCTCTAAACCGTCCCCGTCCCCTAACCCTAACCCTAACCCTAACCCTAACACTTACCCGAAGCCTTACCCTAACCCGTCCCCTAATCCTAACCTGTACGCTAACACTAACCCGTACCCTAACACGTACGCTCACCCGAAACCGTTGTCGTACCCTAAACTGTCCCCTAAACCGTCCCCGTCCCCTAACCCTAACCCTAAACCTAACCCTTACCCGAAGCCTTACCCTAACCCATCCCCTAATCCTAACCCGTACGCTAACACTAAACCGTACCCTAACACGTACGCTCACCCTAAACTGTTGTCGTACCCTAACCTGTCCCCTAAAACTTCCCCGTCCCCTAACACTAACCCTAACCCTAACCCTAACCCTAACCCTTACCCGAAGCCTTACCGTAACCCGTCCCCTAATCCTAACCCGTACACTAACAATAACCTGTACCCTAACACGTACGCTCACCCTAAACCGTTGTCGTATCCTAACCTGTCCCCTAAACCGTCCCCATCCCCTAACACTAACATTAACCCTAACCCTAACCCTAACCCTTACCCGAAGCCTTACACTAACCCGTCCCGTAATCCTAACCCGTACGCTAACACTAACCCGTACCCTAACACGTACACTCACCCTAAACCGTTGTCGTACCCTAACATGTCCCCTAAACCGTCCCCGTCCCCTAACCCTAAACCTAAACCTAACCCTAACGCTAACCCTTACCCGAAGCCTTACCCTAACCCGTCCCCTAATCCTAACCCGTACACTAACAATAACCTGTACCCTAACACGTATGCTCACCCTAAACCGTTGTCATACCCTAACCTGTCCCCTAAACCGTCCCCGTCCCCTAACACTAACCTTAACCCTAACCCTAAGTCTAACCCTTACCCGAAGCCTTACCCTAACCCTTCCCGTAATCCTAACCCGTACGCTAACACTAAACCGTACCCTAACACGTACACTCACCCTAAACAGTTGTCGTACACTAACCTGTCCCCTAAACCGTCGCCGTCCCCTAACCCTAACCCTAACCCTAACCCTAACCCTAAACCTTACCTGAAGCCTTAACCTAACCCGTCGCTTAATCCTAACCCGTACGCTAACACTAACCCGTACCCTAACATGTCCGCTCACCACAACCGTATTCGTACCCTAACCTGTCCCCTAAACCATCCCCGTCACCTAACCCTAACCCTAAACCTAACACTAACCCGAACCCTTACCCGAAGCCTTACCCTTACCTGTCCCCTAATCCTAACCCGTACGCTAACACTAACCCATACCCTAACACGTACGCTCACCCTAAACATTTGTCGTACCCTAACCTGTCCCCTAAATCCTCCCCGTCCCCTAACCCTAACACTAACCCTAACCCTAACCCTTACCCAAAGCCTTACCCTAACCCGTCCCCTAATCCTAAAGCGTACGCTAACAGGAACCCGTACCCTAACACTTACGCTCACCCTAAACCGTTATCGTACATTAACCTCTCCCTTAAACCGTACCCATCCCCTAACACTAACCCTAACCCTAAACCTAAACCTAACCCTTACCCGAAGCCTTACCCTAACCCGTCCCATAATCCTAACCCGTACGCTAACACTAACCCGTACCCTAACACGTACGCTCACCCTAAACCGTTGTCGTACCCTAACCTGTCCCCTAAACCATCCCCGTCCCCTAACCCTAACCCTAACCCTAACCCTAACCCTAACCCGAACCCTTACCCGAAGCCTTACACTAACCCGTCCCCTAATCCTAATCCGTACGCTAACACTAACCCGTACCCTAACACGTACGCTCAGCCTAAATTTTTGTCGTACCCTAACCTGTCCCCTAAACCGTCCCTGTCCCCTAACCCTAACACTAACCCTAACCCTAACCCTAACCCTTACCTGAAGCCTTACCCTAACCCGTCCCGTAATCCTAAACCGTACGCTAACACTAACCCATACCCTAACACGTACACTCACCCTAAACAGTTGTCGTACACTAACCTGTCCCCTAAACCCTCCCCGTTCCCTAACCCTAACCCTAAGCCTTACCCTAACCCTTACCCGAAGCCTTACCTTAACCCGTCCCCTAATCCTAACCCGTACGCTAACACTAACCTGTAGCCTAACACGTACGCTCACCCTAAACCGTTGTCGTACACTAACTTGTCCCCTAAACCGTCCCCGTCCCCGTCCCCTAACCCTATCCCTAACCCTAACCCTAACCATTACCCGAAGCCTTACCCTAACCCGTCCCCTAATCCTAACCCGTAGGCTAACACTAACCCATACCCTAACACGTATGCTCACCCTAAACCGTTGTCCTACCCTAACCTGTCCCCTAAACCGTCCCCGTCGCCTAACCCTAACCCTAACCCTAACCCTAACCCTAACCCTTACCCGAAGCCTTACCGTAACCCATCCCCTAATCCTAACCCGTACGCTAACACTAAACCGTACCCTAACACATACGCACACCCTAAACCGTTGTGGTACACTAACCTGTCCTCTAAACCGTCCCCGTCTCCTAACTCTAACCCTAACCCTAACCCTAACCCTGACTCTTACCCGAAGCCTTACCCTAACCCGTCCTCTAATCCTAACCCGTACGCAAACACTAATCCGTACCCTAACACGTACGCTCACGCTAAACCGTTGTCGTACCCTAACCTGTCCCCTAAACCGTCCCCGTCCCCTAACCCTAACCCTAAACCTAACCCTTACCCGAAGCCTAACCCTAACCCGTCCCCTAATCCTAAACCGTACGCTAATAATAACCCGTACCCTAACACGTACGCTCACCCTATACCGTTTTAGTACACTAACCTGTCCCCTAAACCGTCGCCGTCCCCTAACACTAACCCTAACCCTAACCCTAACCCTAACCCTAACCCTTACCTGAAGCCTTAACCTAACCCGTCCCTTAATCCTAACCCGTACGCTAACACTAACCCGTACCCTAACACATACGCTCACCCTAAACCGTTGTCGTACCCTAACCTGTCCCCTAAACCATACCCGTCCCCTAACACTAACCCGAATGCTAACCCTAACCCTAACCCTTATCCGAAGCCTTACCATAAACCGTCCCCTAAACCTAACCCGTACGCTAACACTAACCCATAACCTAACACGTACGCTCACCCTAAACCGTTGTCGTACCCGGACCTGTCCCCTAAACCGTCCCCGTCCCCTAACCCTAACCCTAACCCTAACCCTAACCCTTACCCGAAGCCTTACACTAACCCGTCCCCTATTCCTAACCCGTACGCTAACACTAACCAGTACCCTAACACGTACGCTCACCCTAAACCGTTGTCGTACCCTAACCTGTCCCTTAAACCGTCACCGTCCCCTATACCTAACCCTAACCCTAACCCTAACCGAACCCTTACCCGAAGACTTACCCTAACCCGTCCCCTAATCCTAGCCCGTACGCTAACACTAACCCGTACCCTAACACGTACGCTCTCCCTAAACATTTGTCGTACCCTAACCTGTCACCTAAACCGTCCCCGTCCTCTAACCCTAACCCTATCCCTAACCCTAAACCTTACCCAAAGCCTTACCCTAACCCGTCCCCTAATCCTTACCCGAATGCTAACACTAATCCATACCCAAACACGTACGCTCACCCAAAACCGTTGTTGTACCCTAACCTGTCCCATAAACCGTCCCCGTCCCCTAACCCTAACCCTAACCCTAAAACTAACCCTTACTCGAAGCCTTACCCTAACCCGTCCCCTAATCCTAACCCGTATGCTAACTCTAACCCGTACCCTAACACGTACGCTCACCCTAAACCGTTGTCGTACCCTAACCTGTCCCCTAAACCGTCCGCATTCCCTAACCCTAACCCTAACCCTAACCAAAACCCTAAACCTTACCCGAAGGCTTACATTCACCCGTCTCCTAATCCTAAACCGTACGCTAACACTAAGCTGTACCCTCACACGTACGCTCACCCTAAACCGTTGTCGTACACTAACCTGTCCCCTAAACCGTCCCCGTCCCCTATCCCTAACCCTAACCCTAACCCTAACCCTAACACTTACCCGAAGCCTTACCCTAACCCGCCCCCTAATCCTAACCCATACGAAAACACTAACCCGTACCCTAACACGTACGCTCACCCTAAACCGTTGTCATACCCTAACCTGTCCCCTAAACCGTCCCATTCCCTAAACCTAACCCTAACCCTAACCAAAACCCTAAACCTTACCCGAAGCATTACACTCACCCGTCCCCCAATCCTAACCCGTACGCTAACACTAACCTGTACCCTCACACGTACGCTCACCCTAAACAGTTGTCGTACCCTAACCTGTGCCCTAAACCGTCCCCGTCCCCTAACCCTAACCCTAACCCTAACCCTTACCCGAAGCCTTACACTAACCCGTCCCCTAATCCTAACCCGTACGCTAACACTAACCCGTACCCTCACACGTACGCTCAGCCTAAACATTTGTCGTACCCTAACCTGTCCCCTAAACCGTCCCCGTCCCCTAACCCTAACACTAACCCTAACCCTAAACCTAACCCTTACTCGAAGCCTTACCCTAACCCGTCCCGTAATCCTAACCCTTACGCTAACACAAACCCGTACCATAACACGTACACTCACCCTAAAGAGTTGTCGTACCCTAACCTGTCCCCTAAACCGTCGCCGTCCCCTAACCCTAACCCTAACCCTAACCCTAAATCTTACCTGAAGCCTTACCCTAACCCGTCCCTTAATCCTAACCCGTACGCTAACACTAACCTGTACCCTAACACGTACGCTCACCCTAAACCTTTGTCGTACCCTAACCTATCCCCTAAACCATCACCGTCCCCTAACCCTAACCCTAATCCTAACCCTAACCCTAACCCTTACCCGAAGCCTTACACTAACCCGTCCCCTAATCCTAACCTGTACGCTAACACTAACCCGTAGCCTAACACGTACGCTCAACCTAAACCGTTGTCGTACCCTAACCTGTCACCTAAACCATCCCCGTCCCCTACCCCTAACCCTAACCCTAACCCTTACCCTTACCCGAAGCCTTACCCTAAACCGTCCACTAATCCTAACCGGTACGCTAACACTAACACGTACCCTAACACGTACGCTCACGCTAATACGTTGTCGTACCATAACCTGTCCCCTACACCGTCCCCGTCCCCTAACCCTAACCCTAACCCTAACCCTAACCCTAACCCTTACCCGAAGCCTTACCCTAACTCGTCCCATAAGCCTAACCCGTACGCTAACACTAACCCATACCCTAACACGTATGCTCACCCTAAACCGTTGTCGTACACTAACCTGTCCCCTAAACCGTCCCCGTCCCCTAGCCCTAACCCTAACCCTAACCCTTACCCGAAGCCTTACTCTAACCCGTCCCCTAATCCTAACCCGTACGCTAACCTTAACCAGTACCCTAACACGTACACTCACCCTAAACCGTTGTCGTACCCTAAACTGTCCCCTAAACAGTCCCCGTCCCGTAACCCTAACCCTAACCCTAACCCTAACCCTTACCCGAAGCCTTACGCTAACCCGTCCCCTAATCCTAACCCGTACGCTAACACTAACCCGTAGCCTAACACGTACGCTCACCCTAAACCGTTGTCGTACCCTAACCTATCCCCTAAACAGTCCCCGTCCCCTAACACTAACCCTAACCCTAACCCTGACCCTAATCCTTACCTGAAGCCTTACGCTAACTCGTCCCGTAATCCTAACCCGTACGCTAACACTAACCCGTAACCTAACACGTACGCTCACCCTAAACTGTTGTCTTACCCTAACATGTTCCCTAAACCGTCCCCATCCCCTAACCCTAACCCTAAACCTAACACTAACGCTAACCCTTAACCGAAGCCTTACACTAACCCGTCCCCTAATCCTAACCCGTACGCTAATAATAACCCGTACCCTAACACGTACGCTCACCCTAAACGGTTGTCGTACCCTAACCTGTCCCCTAAACCGTCGCCGTCCCGTAACACTAACCCTAACCCTAACCCTAACCCTAACCTTTACCTGAAGCCTTAAACTAACCCGTCCCTTAATCCTAACCCGTACGCTAACACTAACCCGTACCCTAACACGTACGCTCACACTAAACCGTTGTCGTACCCTAACCTGTCCCCTAAACCATCCCCGTCCCCAAACACTAACCCTAATCCTAACCCTAACCCTAACCCTTATCCGAAGCCTTACCCTAAACCGTCCCCTAAACCTAACCCGTACGCTAACACTAACCCGTACCCTAACACGTACGCTCACCCTAAACCGTTGTCGTACCCTAACCTGTCCCCTAAACCGTCACCATCCCCTAACCCTAACCCTAACCCTAATCCTAACCGAACCCTTACCTGAAGCCTTACCCTAACCCGTCCCCTAATCCTAACCCGTACGCTAACACTAACCCGTACCCTAACACGTACGCTCATCCTAAACATTTGACGTACCCTAACGTGTCCCCTAAACCGTCCCCGTCCCCTAACCCTAACACTAACCCTAACCTTAACCATTACCCAAAGCCTTACTCTAACCCGTCCCCTAATCCTAAAGCGTACGCTAACACGAACCCGTACCCTAACACTTACGCTCACCCTAAACCGTTGTCGTACCCTAACCTCTCCCTTAAACCCTCTCCATCCCCTAACCCTAACCCTAACCCTAAACCTAACCCTAACCCTTACCCGAAGCCTTACCCTAACCCGTCCCCTAATCCTAACCCGTACGCTAACAGTAACCCGTACCCTAACACGTACGCTCACTCTAAACAGTTGTCGTACACTAACCTGTTCCCTAAACCGTCCCTGTCCCCTAATCCTAACCCTAACCCTAACCATAACCCTAACCCTTACCCGAAGCCTTAACCTAACCCATCCCCTAATCCTAACCCGTACGCTAACACTAACCCGTACCCTAACACGTACGCTCACCCTAAAGCGTTGTCGTACCCTAACCTGTCCCCTAAACCGTCCCCGTCCCCTAACCCTAACCCTAACCCTAACCCTACACCTAACACTTACCCGAACCCTTACCCTAACCCGCCCCCTAATCCTAACCCATACGATAACACTAACCCGTAGCCTAACACGTACGCTCACCCTAAACCGTTGTCGTACCCTAACATGTCCCCTAAACAGTTCCCGTCCCCTAAACCTAACCCTAAACCAAACCCTAACGCTAACCCTTACCCGAAGCCTTACACTAACCCGTCCCCTAATCCTAACCCGTACGCTAACAATAACCCGTACCCTAACACGTACGCTCACTTTAAAGAGTTGTCGTACCCTAACCTGTCCCCTAAACCGTCCTCGTCCCCTAACACTAACCCTAACCCTAACCCTAACCCTAACCCTTACCTGAAGCCTTAACTTAACCCGTCCCTTAATCCTAACCCGTACGCTAACACTAACCCGTACCCTAACACGTACGCTCACCCTAAACCGTTGTCGTACCCTAACCTGTCCCCTAAACCATCCCCGTCCCCTAAACCTAACCATAATCCTAACCCTAACCGTTATCCGAAGCCTTACCCTAAACCGTCTCCTAAACCTAACCCGTACGCTAACACTAACCCGTACCCTAACACGTACGCTCACCCTAAACCGTTGTCGTACCCGAACCTGTCCCCTAAACCGTCCCCGTCCCCTAACCATAACCCTAACCCTAACCCTAACCCTTACCCGAAGCCTTACCCTAACCCGTCCCCTATTCCTAACCCGTACGCTAACACTAATCAGTACCCTAACACGTACGCTCACCCTAAACCGTTGTCGTACCCTAACCTGTGGCCTAAACCGTCACCGTCCCCTAACCCTAACCGTAACCCTAACCCTAACCCGAACCCTTACCCGAAGCCTTACCCTAACCCGTCCCCAAATCCTAACCCGTACGCTAACACTAACCCGTACCCTAACACGTACGCTCACCCTAAACATTTGTCGTACCCTAACCTGTCCCCTAAATCGTCCTCGTCCCCTAACCCTAACACTAACCCTAACCCTAACCCTTACCCAAAGCCTTACACTAACCCGTCCCCTAATCCTAAATCGTACGCCAACACGAACCCGTACCATAACACTTACGCTCACCCTAAACCGTTGTCGTACCCTAACCACTCCCTTAAACCGTCCCCATCCCCTAACCCTAACCCTAACCCTTAACCTAACCCTAACCCTTACCCGAAGCCTTACCCTAACCCGTCCCCTAATCCTAACCCGTACACTAACAGTAACCCGTACGCTAACACGTACGCTCACTCGAAACAGTTGTCGTACCCTAACCTGTTCCCTAAACCGTCCCTGTCCCCTAACCCTAACCCTAACCCTAACCCTAACCATAAACCTTACCCGAAGCCTTACCCTAACCCGTCCCCTAATCCTTACCCGAACGCTAACACTAATCCATACCCTAACAAGTACACTCACCCAAAACCGTTGTCGTACACTAACCTGTCCCATAAACCGTCCCCGTCCCCTAACCGTAACCCTAACCCTAACCCTAACCCTTACACGAAGCCTTACCCTAACCCGTCCCCTAATCCTAACCCGTATGCTAACTCTAACCCGTACCCTAACACGTACGCTCACCCTAAACTCTTGTCGTACCCTAACCTGTCCCCTATACCGTCCCCATTCCCTAACACTAACCTTAACCCTAACCATAATCCTAACCCTTACCCGAAGCCTTACACTCACCCGTACCTTAATCCTAAACCGTACGCTAACACTAACCCGTACCCTAACACGTACGCTCAGCCTAAACCTTTGACGTACACTAACCTGTCCCCTGAACCGTCCCCGTCCCCTAACCCTAACACTAACCCTAAACCTAAACCTAACCCTTACCTGAAGCCTTACCCTAACCCGTCCCGTAATCCTAACCCGTACGCTAACACTAACCCGTACCCTAACACGTACACTCAGCCTAAACGGTTGTCGTACCCTAACCTGTCCCCTAAAGCGTCCCCGTCCCCTAACCCTAACTCTAACCCTAACCCTAACCCTTACCCGAAGCCTTACCCTAACCCGTCCTCTAATCCTAACCCGTACGCTAACACTAACCCGTACCCTAACAAGTACGCTCACCATAAACCGTTGTCGTACCCTAACCTGTCCCCTAAACCGTCCCCGTCCCCTAACCCTAAACCTAAACCTAACCCTAACCCTTACCCGAAGCCTTACCCTAACCCGTCCCCAAATCCTTACCCGTACGCTAACACTAAACCGTAGCCTAACACGTATGCTCACCCTAAACCGTTGTCGTACACTAACCTGTCCCCTAAACAGTCCCCGTCCCCTAACCCTAAACCTAACCCTAACCCTAACCCTAATCCTTACCTGAAGCCTTACCCTAACCCGTCCCGTAATCCTAACCCGTACGCTAACACTAACCCGTACACTAACACGTACGCTCACCCTAAACCGTTTTCGTACCCTAACCTGTCCCCTTAACCGTCCCCGTCCCCGTCCCCTAACCCTAACCCTAACGCTAACGCTAACCCTTACCCGAAGCCTTACCCTAAACCGTCCCCTACTCCTAACCCGTACGCTAACACTAACCGATACCCTAACATGTACACTCACCCTAAACCGTTGTCGTACCCGAACCTGTCCCCTAAACCGTCCCGATCCCCTAACCCTAATGCTAAACCTAACCCTAACCCTTACCCGAAGCCTTACCCTAACCCGTCCCCTAATCCTAACCCGTACGCTAACACTAACCAGTACCCTAGCACGTACGCTCACCCTAAACCGTTGTCGTACCCTAACCTGTCCCCTAAACCGTCACCGTCACCTATGCCTAACCCTAACCCTAACACTAACCCGAACCCTTACCCGAAGCCTTACCCTAACACGTCCCCTAATCCTAACCCGTACGCTAACACTAACCCGTACCCTAACACGTACGCTCACCCTAAACATTTGTCGTACCCTAACCTGTTCCCTAAACCGTCCCCGTCCCCTAAACCTAACACTAACCCTAAACCTAACCCTTAACCAAAGCCTTACCCTAACCCGTCCCCTAATCCTAAACCGTACGCTAACAGTAAACCGTACCCTAACACGTACGCTCACCCTAAACCGTTGTCGTACCCTAACCTCTCCCCTAAACCGTCCCCATCCCCTAACCCTAACCCTAACCCTAACCCTAACCCTAACCCTAACCCTTACCCGAAGCCTTACCCTAACCCTTCCCCTAATCCTAAACCGTATGCTAACTCTAACCCGTACCCTAACACGTACGCTCACCCTAAACCGTTGTCGTACACTAAACTTTCCCCTAAACCTTCCCCGTCCCCTAACCCTAACCCTAAACCTAACCCTAACCCTAACCCTTACCCGAAGCCTTACCCTATCCCGTCCCCTAATCCTAACCCGTAGGCTAACACTAACCCGTACCCTAACACGTATGCTCACCCTAAACCATTGTCGTTCCCTAAGCTGTCCCCTAAACCGTCCCCGTCCCCTAACCCTAACCCTAACCCTAACACTTTCCCGAAGCCTTACCCTAACCCGTCCCCTAATCCTAACCCGTACGCTAACACTAACCCGTACCCTAACACGTACACTCACACTAAACCGTTGTCATACCCTAACCTGTCTCCTAAACCGTCCCCGTCCCCTAACCCTAACACTAACCCTAACCCTAACCCTAACCCTAACCCTAACCCTAACCCTAACCCTAACCCTTTCCCGAAGCCTTACCCTAACCCGTCCCCTAATCCTAACCCGTGCGCTAACACTAAACCATACCCTAACACGTACGCTCACCCTACACCATTGTCGTACCCTAACCTGTCCCCTAAACCTTCCCCGTCCCCTAACCCTAACCCTAACACTAACCCTAAACCTAACCCTTACCCGAAGCCTTACCATAACCCGTCCCCTAATCCTAACCCGTACGCTAACACTAAACCGTACCCTAACACCTACGCACACCCTAAAACGTTGTCGCACACTAACCTGTCCCCTAAACCGTCCCCGTCTCCTAACCCTAACCCTAACCCTAACCCTAACCCTTACCCGAAGCCTTACACAAACCCGTCCTCTAATCCTAACCCGTACGCTAACAGTAACCCGTACCCTAACACGTACGCTCACCCTAAACCGTTGTCGTACCCTAACCTGTCCCCTAAACCGTCCCCGTCCCCTAACACTAAACCTAACCCGAACCCTAACCCTAACACTTACCCGAAGCCTTACACTAACCCATCCCCTAATCCTAACCCGTACGCTAACCCTAATCCGTACCCTAACACCTACGCTCACCCTAAACCATTGTCGTACCCTAACCTGTACCCTAAACCATCCCCGTCCCCTATCCCTAACCCTAACCCTAACCCAAACCCTTACCCGAACCTTACCCTAACACGTACCCTAATCCTAATCGGTACGCTAACACTAACCCATACCCTAACACGTACGATCACCCTAAACCGTTGTCGTACACTAACCTGTCCCCTAAACCGTCCCCGTCCCCTAACCCTAACCCTAACCCTTACCCGAAGCCTTACTCTAACCCGTCCCCTAATCCTAACCCGTACGCTAACCATAACCTGTACCCTAACACGTACGCTCACCCTAAACCCTTGTCGTACCCTATACTGTCCCCTAAACTGTCCCCGTCCCCTAACCCTAACCCTAACCCTAACCCTTACCCGAAGCCTTACACTAACCCGTCCCCTAATCCTAACCTGTACGCTAACACTAACCCGTAGCCTAACACGTACGCTCACCCTAAACCGTTGTCGTACCCAACCGGTCCCCTAAACCGTCCCCGTCCCCTAACCCTAACCCTAACCCTAACCCTAACTCTAAACCTTGCCCGAAACCTTACACTAACCCATCCCCTAATTCTAACCCGTACGCTAACCCTAACCCGTACCCTAACAAGTACGCTCACCCTAAACCATTGTCGTACCCTAACCTGTAACCTAAAACATCCCCTTCCCCTATCCCTAACCCTAACCCTAACCCTAACCCTTACCGGAAGCCTTACCCTAACCCGTCCACTAATCCTAACCGGTACGCTAACACGTACCCTAACACGTACACTCACGCTAATACGTTGTCATACAATAACCTGTCCCCTAAACCGTCCCCGTCCCCGTCCCCTAACCCTAACCTTTACCCGAAGCCTTACCCTAAACCGTCCCATAAGCCTAACCCGTACGCTAACACTAACCCATACCCTAACACGTATGCTCACCCTAAACCGTTGTCGTACACTAACCTGTCCCCTAAACCATCCCCGTTCCCTAACACTAACCCTAACCCTAATCCTTACCTGAAGCCTTACGCTAACTCATCCCGTAATCCTAACCCGTACGCTAACACTAACCCGTACACTAACACGTACGCTCACCCTAAACCGTTGTCTTACCCTAACATGTCCCCTAAACCGTCCCTGTCCCCTAACCGTAACACTAAACCTAACCCTAACGCTAACCCTTACCGAAGCCTTACCCTAACCCGTCCCCTAATCCTAACCCGTACGCTAATAATAACCCGTACCCTAACACGTACGCTCACCGGAAACCGTTGTTGTACCCTAACCTGTCCCATAAACCGTCCCCATCCCCTAACCCTAACCCTAACGCTAACCCTAACCCTAACACTTACCCGAAGGCTTACCCTAACCCGTCCCCTAATCCTAACCCGTATGCTAACTCTAACCCGTACCCTAACACATACGCTCACCCTAAAACGTTGTCGTACCCTAACCGGTCCCCTAAACCGTCCCCATTCCCTAACTCTAACCCTAACCCTAACCAAAACCCTAAAACTTACCCGAAGCCTTACACTCACCCGTCCCCTAATCCTAACCCGTACGCTAACACTAACCTGTACCCTCACACGTACGCTCACCCTAAACCGTTGTCGTACCCTAACCTGTCCCCTAAACCGTCCCCATCCCCTAACCCTAACCCTAACCCTAACCCTAACCCTTACCCGAAGCCTTACCCTAACCCGCCGCCTAATCCTAACCCATACGATAACACTAACCCGTACCCTAACACGTACGCTCACCCTAAACCGTTGTCGTACCCTAACCTGTCCCCTAAACCGTCCCCATTCCCTAACACTAACCCTAACCCTAACCAAAACCCTAAACCTTAGCCAAAGCCTTACACTCACCCGTCCCCTAATCCTAACACGTACGCTAACACTAACCTATACCCTCACACGTACGCTCACCCCAAACCGTTGTCGTACCCTAACCTGTACCCTAAACCGTCCCCGTCCCCTAACCCTAACCCTAACCCTAACCCTAACCCTTACCCGAAGCCTTACCCTAAACAGTCCCCTAATCCTAACCCGTACGCTAACACTAACCCGTACCATAACACGTACGCTCACCCTAAACCGTTGTCGTACACTAACCTCTCCCCTAAACCGTCACCGTACCCTAACCCTAACCCTAACCCTAACCCGAACCCTTACCCGAAGCCTTACGCTAACCCGTCCCCTAATCCTAACCCGTACGCTAACACTAACCCGTACCCTAACACGTACGCTCAGCCTAAATCTTTGTCGTACCCTAACCGGTCCGCTAAACCGTCCCCGTCCCCTAACCCTAACACTAACCCTAACCCTAAACCTAACCCTTACCCGAAGCCTTACCCTAACCCGTCCCGTAATCCTAACCCGTACGCTAACACTAACCCATACCCTAACACGTACACTCACCCTAAACAGTTGTCGTACCCTAACCTGTCCCCTAAACCGTCGCCGTCCCCTAAATCTAACCCTGACCCTAACCCTTACCTGAAGCCTTACCCTAACCCGCCCCTTAATCCTAACCCGTACGCTAACACTAACCTGTACCCTAACACGTACGCTCACCCTAAACCTTTGTCGTACCCTAACCTGTCCCCTAAACCATCCCCGTCCCCTAACCCTAACCCTAATCCTAACCCTAACCCTAACCCTTACTCGAAGCCTTACCCTAAACCGTCCCCTAAACCTAACCCGTAACCTAACACTAACCCGTACCCTAACACGTACGCTCACCCTAAACCGTTGTCGTACCCGAACCTGTCCCCTAAACCGTCCCCATCCGCTAACCCTAACATTAACCCTAACCCTAACCCTAACACTTACCCGAAGCCTTACACTAACCCATCCCCTAATCCTAACACGTATGCTAACCCTAACCCGTACCCTAACACGTACGCTCACCCTAAACCATTGTCGTACCCTAACCTGTACCCTAAACCATCCCCATCCCCTATCCCTAACCCTAACCCTAACCCTCACCCTTACCCGAAGCCTTACTCTAACCCGTCCCCTAATCCTAACCCGTACGCTAACACTAACCCATACCCTAACACGTACGCTCACCCTAAACTGTTGTCGTACACTAACCTGTCCCCTAAACCGTCCCCATCCCCTAACCCTAACCCTAACCCTAACCCTAACCTTAACCCTTACCCGAAGCCTTACTCTAACCCGTTCCCTAATCCTAACCCGTACGCTAAACATAACCAGTACCCTAACACGTACACTCACCCTAAACCGTTGTCGTACCCTAACCTGTCCCCTAAACCGTCCCCGTCCCCTAACCCTAACCCTAACCCTTACCCGAAGCCTTACCCTAACCCGTCCCCTAATCCTAACCCTTACGCTAACACTAACCCGTAGCCTAACACGTACGCTCACCCTAAACCTTTGTCGTACGCTAACCTGTCCCCTAAACCGTCCCCGTCCCCTAACCCTAACCCTAACCCTAACCCTAACCCTAATCCTTACCTGAAGACTTACGCTAACTCGTCCCGTAATCCTAACCCGTACGCTAACACTAACCCGTACCCTAACACGTACGCTCACCCTAAAGCGTTGTCATACCCTAACATGTCCCCTAAACCGTTCCCGTCCCCTAACCCTAACCCTAAACCTAACCCTAACGCTAACCCTTACCCGAAGCCTTACCCTAACCCGTCCCCTAATCCTAACCCGTACGCTAACAATAACCCGTACCCTAACACGTACACTCACCCTAAACAGTTGTCGTACACTAACCTGTCCCCTAAATCGTCGCCGTCCCCTAACTCTAACCCTAACCCTAACCCTAACCCTAACCCTTACCTGAAGCCTTAACCTAACCCGTCCCTTAATCCTAACCCGTACGCTAACACTAACCCGTACCCTAACATGTACGCTCACCCTAAACCGTTGTCGTACCCTAACCTGTCCCCTAAACCATCCCCGTCACCTAACCCTAACCCTAATCCTAACCATAACCGTAACCCTTATCCGAAGCCTTACCCAAAACCGTCCCCTAAACCTAACCCGTACGCTAACACTAACCCGTACCCTAACACGTACGCTCAGCCTAAATTTTTGTCGTACCCTAACCTGTCCCCTAAACCGTCCCCGTCCCCTAACCCTAACACTAACCCTAACCCTAACCCTTACCCAAAGCCTTACCATAACCCGTCCCCTAATCCTAAATCGTACGCTAACACGAACCCGTACCCTAACACTTACGCTCACCCTAAACCGTTGTCATACCCTAACCTCTACCTTAAACCGTCCCCATCCCCTAACCCTAACCCTAACCCTTAACCTAACCCTAACCCTTACCCGAAGCCTTACCCTAACCCGTCCCCTAATCCTAACCCGTACGCTAACAGTAACCCGTACACTAACACGTACGCTCACTCTAAACCGTTGTCGTACCCTAACCTGTTCCCTAAACCGTCCCTGTCCCCTAACCCTAACCCTAACCCTAACCCTAAACCTAACCCTTACCCGAAGCCTTACCCTAACTCATCCCCTAATCCTAACCGGTACGCTAACACTAAGCCATACCCTAACACATACGCTCACCCTAAACCGTTGTCGTACCCTAACACGTCCCCTAAACCGTCCCCGTCCTCTAACCGTAACCCTAACCCTAACCATAAACCTTACCCGAAGCCTTACCCTAACCCGTCCCCTAAACCTTACCCGAACGCTAACACTAATCCATACCCTAACACGTACGCTCACCCAAAACCGTTGTCGTACACTAACCTGTCCCATAAACCGTCCCCGTCCCCTAACTGTAACCCTAACCCTAACCCTAACCCTAACCCTTACCCGAAGCCTTACCCTAACCCGTCCACTAATCCTAACCCGTATGCTAACTCTAAACCGTATCCTAACACGTACGCTCACCCTAAACTATTGTCGTACCCTAACCTTTCCCCTAAACCGTCCCCATTCCCTAACCCTAACCTTAACCCTAACCATAACCCTAACCCTTACCCGAAGCCTTACACTCGCTCGTCCCCTAATCCTAAACCGTACGCTAACACTAACCCGTACCCTAACACGTACGCTCACCCTAAACCGTTGTCGTACCCGAACCTGTCCCCTAAACCGTCCCCGTCCCCTAACCCTAACCCTAACCCTAAACCTAACCCTTACCCGAAGCCTTACGCTCACCCGTCCCCTAATCCTAACCCGTACGCTAACACTAACACGTACCCTAACACGTACGCTCACCGTAAACAGTTGTCGCACCCTAACCTGTCCCCTAAACCGTCACCGTCCCCTAACCCTAACCCTAACCCTAACCCTAACCCGAACCCTTACCCGAAGCCTTACCCTAACCCGTCCCCTAATCCTAACACGTACGCTAACACTAACCCATACCCTAACACGTACGCTCACCCTAAACCATTGTCGTACCCTAACCTGTCCCCTAAACCATCCCCGTCCCCTAACCCTAACCCTAACCCTAACCCTAACCCTAACCCTTACCCGAAGCCTTACTCTAACCCGTCCCCTAATCCTAAACCGTACGCTAACCATAACCAGTACCCTAACACGTATACTCACCCTAAAACGTTGTCGTACCCTAACGTGTCCCCTAAACCGTCCCCGTCCCCTAACCCTAACCCTAACCCTAACCCTTACCCGAAGCCTTACCCTAACCCGTCCCCTAATCCTAACCCTTACGCTAACACTAACCCGTAGCCTAACACGTACGCTCACCCTAAACCTTTGTCGTACGCTAACCTGTCCCCTAAACCGTCCCCGTCCCCTAACCCTAACCCTAACCCTAACCCTAACCCTAATCCTTACCTGAAGACTTACGCTAACTCGTCCCGTAATCCTAACCCGTACGCTAACACTAACCCGTACCCTAACACGTACGCTCACCCTAAAGCGTTGTCGTACCCTAACATATCCCCTAAACCGTTCCCGTCCCCTAACCCTAACCCTAAACCTAATCCTAACGCTAACCCTTATCCGAAGCCTTACCCTAACCCGTCCCCTAATCCTAACCCGTACGCTAACAATAACCTGTACCCTAACACGTACACTCACCCTAAAGAGTTGTCGTACACTAACCTGTCCCCTAAACCGTCGCCGTCCCCTAACCCTAACACTAACCCTAACCCTTACCCAAAGCCTTACCCTAACCCGTCCCCTAATCCTAAATCGTACGCTAAAACGAACCCGTACCCTAACACTTACGCTCACCCTAAACTGTTGTCCTACCCTAACCTCTCCCTTAAACCGTCCCCATCCCCTAACCCTAACCCTAACCCTTAACCTAACCCTAACCCTTACCCGAAGCCTTACCCTAACCCGTCCCCTAATCCTAACCCGTACGCTAACAGTAACCCGTACCCTAACACGTACGCTCACTCTAAACCGTTGTCGTACCCTAACCTGTTACCTAAACCGTACCTGTCCCCTAACCCTAATCCTAACCCTAACCCTAAACCTAACCCTTACCCGAAGCCTTACCCTAACTCATCCCCTAATCCTAACCGGTACACTAACACTAACCCATACCCTAACACATACGCTCACCCTAAACCGTTGTCGTACCCTAACACATCCCCTAAACCGTCCCCGTCCTCTAACCGTAACCCTAACCCTAACCATAAACCTTACCCGAAGCCTTACCCTAACCCGTCCCCTAATCCTTACCCGAACGCTAACACTAAACCATACCCTAACACGTACGCTCACCCAAAACCATTGTCGTACACTAACCTGTCCCATAAACCGTCCCCGTCCCCTAACTGTAACCCTAACCCTAACCCTAACCCTAAACCTTACCCGAAGCCTTACCCTAACCCGTCCCCTAATCCTAACCCGTATCCTAACTCTAACCCGTACCCTAACACGTACGCTCACCCTAAACCATTGTCGTACCCTAACCTGTCCCCTAAACCGTCCCCATTCCCTAATCCTAACCTTAACCCTAACCATAACCCTAACCCTTACCCGAAGCCGTACACTAACCCGTCCCCTAATCCTAAACCGTACGCTAACACTAACCCGTACCCTAACACGTACGCTCACCCTAAACCGTTGTCGTACCAGAACCTGTCCCCTAAACCATCCCCGTCCCCTAACCCTAACCCTAACCCTAACCCGAAACCTTACCCGAAGCCTTACCCTAACCCGTCCCCTAATCCTAACCCGTACGCTAACACTAAACCGTACCCTAACACGTACGCTCAGCCTAAACCTTTGTCGTACCCTAACGTGTCCCCTAAACCGTCCCCGTCCCCTAACCCTAACACTAACCCTAACCCTAAACCTAACCCTTACCCGAAGCCTTACCCTAACCCGTCCCGTAATCCTAGCCGTACGCTAATACTAACCCGTACCCTAACACGTACACTCACCCTAAACAGTTGTCGTACCCTAGACTGTCCCCTAAACCGTCGCCGTCCCCTAACCCTAACCCTTACCCTAACCCTAACCCTAACCCTTACCTGAAGCCTTACCCTAACCCGTCCCTTAATCCTAACCCGTACGCTAACACTAACCCGTACCCTAACACGTACGCTCACCCTAAACCATTGTCGTACCCTAACCTGTCCCCTAAACCATCCCCGTCCCCTAACCCTAACCCTAATCCTAACCCTAACCCTAACCCTTACCCGAAGCCTGACCCTAAACCGTCCCCTAAACCTAACCCGTACGCTAACACTAACCCATACCCTAACACGTACGCTCATTCTAAACCGTTGTCGTACCCGAACCTGTCCCCTAAACCGTCCCCGTCCCCTAACCCTAACCCTAACCCTAACCCTTACCTGAAGCCTTACCCTAACCCGTCCCCTAATCCTAACCCGTACGCTAACACTAACCAGTACCCTAACACGTACACTCACCCTAAACCATTGTCGTACCCTAACCCGTCCCCTAAACCATCCCCGTCCCCTAACCCTAACCCTAATCCTAACCCTAACCCTAACCCTTACTCGAAGCCTTACCCTAAACCGTCCCCTAAACCTAACCCGTAACCTAACACTAACCCGTACCCTAACACGTACGCTCACCCTAAACCGTTGTCGTACCCGAACCTGTCCCCTAAACCGTCCCCATCCGCTAACCCTAACATTAACCCTAACCCTAACCCTAACCCTTACCCGAAGCCTTACACTAACCCATCCCCTAATCCTAACACATATGCTAACCCTAACCCGTACCCTAACACGTACGCTCACCCTAAACCATTGTCGTACCCTAACCTGTACCCTAAACCATCCCCATCCCCTATCCCTAACCCTAAACCTAACCCTAACCCTTACCCGAAGCCTTACCCTAACCCGTCCCCTAATCCTAACCCGTATGCTAACTCTAACCCATACCCTAACACGTACGCTCACCCTAAACCATTGTCGTACCCTAACATGTCCCCTAAACCGTCCCCATTCCCTAACCCTAACCTTAACCCTAACCATAACCCTAACCCTTACCCGAAGCCTTACACTCACCCGTCCCCTAATCCTAAACCGTACGCTAACACTAACCCGTACCCTAACACGTACGCTCACCCTAAACCGTTGCCGTACCAGAACCTGTCCCCTAAACCGTCCCCGTCCCCTAACCCTAACCCTAACCCTAAACCTAACCCTTACCCGAAGCCTTACGCTCACCCGTCCCCTAATCCTAACCCGTATGCTAACACTAACCCGTACCCTAACACGTACGCTCACCCTAAACCATTGTCGTACCCTAACCTGTCCCCTAAACCATCCCCGTCCCCTAACCCTAACCCTAATCCTAACCCTAACCCTAACGCTTACCCGAAGCCTGACCCTAAACCGTCCCCTAAACCTAACCCGTACGCTAACACTAACCCGTACCCTAACACGTACGCTCACTCTAAACCGTTGTCGTACCCGAAACTGTCCCCTAAACCGTCCCCGTCCCCTAACCCTAACCCTAACCCTAACCCTTACCCGAAGCCTTACCCTAACCCGTCCCCTAATCCTAACCCTTACGCTAACACTAACCCATAGCCTCACACGTACGCTCACCCTAAACCTTTGTCGTATGCTAACCTGTCCCCTAAACCGTCCCCGTCCCCTAACCCTAACCCTAACCCTAACCCTAATCCTTACCTGAAGACTTACGCTAACTCGTCCCGTAATCCTAACCCGTACGCTAACACTAACCCGTACCCTAACATGTACGCTCACCCTAAAGCGTTGTCGTACCCTAACATGTCCCCTAAACCGTTCCCGTCCCCTAACCCTAACCCTAAACCTAACCCTAACGCTAACCCTTATCCGAAGCCTTACCCTAACCCGTCCCCTAATCCTAACCCGTACGCTAACACTAACCCGTACCCTAACACGTATGCTCACCCTAAACCGTTGTCATACCCTAACCTGTCCCCTACACCGTCCCCGTCCCCTAACCATAACCCTAACCCTAACCCTTACCCGAAGCCTTACACTAACCCGTCCCCTAATCCTAACCCGTCCGCTAACACTAAAGAGTACCCTAACACATACGCACACCCTAAAACGTTGTCGTACACTAACCTGTCCCCTAAACCGTCCCCATCTCCTAACCCTAACCCTAATCCTAACCCTAACCCTAACCCTTACCCGAAGCCTTACCATAACCCGTGTTCTAATCCTAACCCGTACGCTAACACTAACCCATACCCTAACACGCACGCTCACCCTAAACCGTTGTCGTACCCTAACCTGTCCCCTAAACCGTCCCCGTCCCCTAACCCTAACCCTAACCCTATCCCTTACCCAAAGCCTTACCCTAACCCGGCCCCTAATCCTAACCCGTACGCTAACACTAACCCGTACCCTAACATGTACGCTCACCCTAAACCGTTGTCATACCCTAACCTGTCCCCTAAACCGTCACCGTCCCCTAACCCTAACCCTAACCCTAATACTAACATTAACCCGAACCCTTACCCGAAGCCTTACCCAAACCGTACCCTAATCCTAACCCGTACACTAACACTAACCCGTACCCTAACACGTACGCTCAACCTAAACCTTTGTCATACCGAACCTGTCCCCTAAACCGTCCCCGTCCCCTAACACTAACACTAAACCTATCCCTAACCCTTACCCGAAGCCTTACACTAACCCGTCCCCTAATCCTAACCCGTACGCTAACACTAACACGTACCCTAACACGTACGCTCACCCTAAACCGTTGTCGTACCCTAACCTTTCCCCTAAACCTTCCCCATCCCCTAACCCTAACACTAACCCTAAACCTAACCCTAACCCTTACCCGAAGCCTTACCCTAACCCGTCCCCTAATCCTAACACTTACACTAACAGTAACCCGTACCCGAACACCTACGCTCACCCTAAACCATTGTCGTACACTAACCTGTCCCCTAAACCGTCCCCGTCCCCTAACCCTAACCCTAACCCTAACCCTAACCCTAACCCTAACCCTTACCCGAAGCCTTACCCTAACCCGTCCCCTAATCCTAACCCGTATGCTAACTCTAACCCTTACACTAACACCTACGCTCATCCTAAACCGTTGTCGTACCCTAAGCTGTCCCCTAAACCGTTCCCGTTCCCTAACCCTAACCCTAACCCTAACCCTTACCCGAAGCCTTACACTAACCCGTCCCCTAATCCTAACCCGTACGCTAACACTAACCCTTACCCTAACACGTACGCTCACCCTAAAACGTTGTCGTACATTAACCTGTACCCTAAACTGTCCCCGTACCGTAACCCTAACCCTAACCCTAACCCTAAACCTAACCCTTACCCGAAGCCTTACCCTAACCCGTCCCCTAATCCTAACCCGAACGCTAACACTAACCCGTACCCTAACACGTACGCTCACCCTAAACCTTTGTCATACCCTAACCTGTCCCCTACACCGTCCCCGTCCCCTAACCATAACCGTAATCCTAACCCTTACCCGAAGCCTTACACTAACCCGTCCCCTAATGCTAACCCGTACGCTAACACTAAAGAGTACCCTAACACATACGCACACCCTAAAACGTTGTCGTACACTAACCTGTCCCCTAAACCGTCCCCGTCTCCTAACCCTAACCCTAATCCTAACCCTAACCCTAACCCTTACCCGAAGCCTTACCATAACCCGTGTTCTAATCCTAACCCGTACGCTAACACTAACCCATACCCTAACACGCACGCTCACCCTAAACCGTTGTCGTACCCTAACCTGTCCCCTATACCGTCCCCGTCCCCTAACCCTAACCCTATCCCTTACCCGAAGCCTTACCCTAACCCGGCCCCTAATCCTAACACGTACGATAACACTAAACTGTACTCTAACACTTACGCTCACCCTAAACCGTCCCCGTCCCCTAACCCTAACCCTAAACCTAACCCTTACCCGAACCTTACCCTAACCCGTCACATAATCCTAACCCGTACGCTAACTCTAACCCGTACCCTAACACGTACGCTCACCCTAAACCGTTGTCGTACCCTAACATGTCCCCTAAACCTTCCCCGTCCCCTAACCCTAAACCTAAACCTAAACCTAACCCTAAACCCTACCTGAAGCCTTACACTAACCCGTCCCGTAATCCTAACCCGTACGGTAACACTAACCCGTACCCTAACACGTACGCTGGCCCTAAACCGTTGTCGTACCCTAACCTGTCCCCTAAACCGTCCCCGTCCCCGTCCCCGTCCCCTAACCCAAACCCTAACCCTTACCCGAAGCCTTACCCTAAACCGTCCCCTAATCCTAACACGTACGGTAACAATAACCTGTACCCTAACACGTACGCTCACCCTAAACAGTTGTCGTACCCTATCCTGTCCCCTAAACCATCGCCATCCCCTAACCGTAACCCTAACCCTAACCCTAACACTTACCCGAAGCCTTACCCTAACCCGTCCCCTAATCCTAACCCGTACGCTAACACTAACCAGTACCCTAACACGTACGCTCACCCGAAACCGTTGTCGTACCCTAACCTGTCCCCTAAACCGTCCCCGTCTCCTAACCGTAACCCTAAACCTGACCCTAACCCTAACCCTTACCCGAAGCCTTACCCTAACCCGGCACGTAATCCTAACCCGTACACTAACACTAACCAGTACCCTAACACGTACGCTCACCCTAAACCTTTGTCATACCGAACCTGTCCCCTAAACCGTCCCCGTCCCCTAACCCTAACACTAAACCTATCCCTAACCCTTACCCGAAGCCTTAAACTAACCCGTCCCCTAATCCTAACCCGTACGCTAACACTAACACGTACCCTAACACGTACGCTCACCTTAAACCGTTGTCGTACCCTAACCTCTCCCCTAAACCTTCCCCATCCCCTAACCCTAACACTAATCCTAAACCTAACCCTAACCCTTACCCGAAGCCTTACCCTAACCCGTCCACTAATCCTAACACTTACACTAACAGTAACCCGTACCCGAACACCTACGCTCACCCTAAACCATTGTCGTACCCTAACCTGTCCCCTAAACCGTCCCCGTCCCCTAACCCTAACCCTAACCCTAACCCTAACCCTTACCCGAAGCCTTACCCTAACCCGTCCCCTAATCCTAACCCGTATGCTAACTCTAACCCTTACACTAACACGTACGCTCATCCTAAACCGTTGTCGTACCCTAACCTCTCCCCTAAACCGTCCCCGTTCCCTAACCCTAACCCTAACCCTAACCCTAACCCTTACCCGAAGCCTTACCCTAACCCGTCCCCTAATCCTAACCCGTACGCTAACACTAACCCGTACCCTAACACGTACGCTCACCCTAAAATGTTGTCGTACCCTAACCTGTCCCCTAAACCGTCCCCATCCCCTAACCCTAACCCTAACCCTAACCCTAAACCTTACCCGAAGCCTTACCCTAACCCATCCCCTAATCCTAACCCATACGATAACACTAACCCGTACCCTAACACGTACGCTCACCCTAAACTGTTGTCGTACCCTAACCTGTCCCGTAAACCGTCCCCGTCCCCTAACCCTAACCCTAACCCTAACCCTTACCCGAAGACTTACCATAACCCATGTTCTAATCCTAACCCGTACGCTAACACTAACCCATACCCTAACACGCACGCTCACCCTAAACCGTTGTCGTACCCTAACCTATCCCCTAAACCGTCCCCGTCCCCTAACCCTAACCCTAACCCTATACCTTACCCGAAGCCTTACCCTAACCCGGCCCCTAATCCTAACCCGTACGGTAACACTAACCCGTACCCTAACACGTACGCTCACCCTAAACCGTTGACGTACCCTAACCTGTCCCCTAAACCGTCCCCGTCCCCGTCCCCGTCCCCTAACCTTAACCCTAACCCTAAACCAAACCCTTACCCGAAGCCTTACCCTAACCCGTGCCCTAATCCTAACACGTACGCTAACAATAACCCGTACCCTAACACGTACGCTCACCCTAAACCGTTGTCGTACCCTAACCTGTCCGTAAACCGTCCCCGTCCCCTAAACCTAACCCTAACCCTAACCCTAACCCTTACTCGAACCCTTAACCTAACCCGTCCCGTAATCCTAACACGTACGCTAACACTAACCCGTACCCTAACACGTACGCTCACCCTAAACCGTTGTCGTACCCTAACCTGTCTCCTAAACCGTACCCGTCCCCGTCCCCTAACCCTAACCCTAATCCTTACCCGAAGCCTTACCCTAACCCGTCACCTAATCCTAACCCATACGCTAACTCTAACCCGTATCCTAACACGTACGCTCACCCTAAAACGTTGTCGTACCCGAACCAGTCCCCTAAACCATCCCCGTCCCCTAACCCTAACCCTAACCGTAACCCTAACACTTACCCGAAGCCTTACACTTACCCGTCCCCTAATCCTAACCCGTACGCTAACACTAACCCGTACCCTAACACGTACACTCACCCTATACAGTTGTCGTACCCTAACCTGTCCCCTAAACCGTCGCTGTCCCCTAACCCTAACCCTAACACTAACCCTAACCCTCAACCTTACCCGAAGCCTTACCCTAACCTGTCCCTTAATCCTAACCCGTACGCTAACACTAACCCGTACCCTAACACGTACGCTCACCCTAAACCATTGTCGTACCCTAAACTGTCCCCAAACCATCCCCATACCGTAACGCTAACCCTAATCCTAACCCTAAACCTAACCCTTACCCGAAGCCTTACCCTAAACCGTCCCCTAAACCTAACCCGTACGCTAACACTAACCCGTACCCTAACACGTATGTTCACCCTAAACTGTTGTCGTACACGAACCTGTCCCCTAAACCGTCCCCGTCCCCTAACCCTAACCGTAACCCTAACCCTAAACCTTACCCGAAGCCTTACCCTAAACCGTCCCCTAATCCTAACCCGTACGCTAACACTAACCCTTACCCTAACACGTACGCTCACCCTAAACCATTGTCGTACACGAACCTCTCCCCTAAACCGTCCCCATCCCCGTCCCCTAAACCTAACCCTAACCCTAACCCTAACCCTTTCCCGAAGCCTTACCCTAACCTGTCCCCTAATCCTAACACGTAGGTTAACACTAACCCGAACCCTAACACGTATGCTCACCCTGAAACGTTGTCGTACCCTAACCTGTCCCCTAAACCTTCCCCGTCCCCTAACCCTAACCCTAACCTTAAACCTAACGCTAACCCTTACCCGAAGCCTTACCCTAACCCGTCCCCTAATCCTAACCCGTACGCTAACAATAACCCATACCCTAACACGTACGCTCTCCCTAAACCATTGTCATACACTAACCTGTCCCCTAAACCTTCCCCGTCCCCTAACCCTAACCCTAACCCTAACCCTAACCCTATCCCTTACCCGAAGCCTTACCTTACCCGTCCCCTAATCCTAACCCGTACGCTAACACTAACCGGTACCTTAACACGTACGCTCACCCTAAACCGTTGTCGTACCCTAACCTGTCCCCTAAACCGTCCCTGTCCCCTAACACTAAACCTAACCCTAACCCTAACCCTAACCCTTACCCGAAGCCTTACCCTAACCAGTCCCCTAATCCTAAACTGTACGCTAACACTAACCCGTCCCCTAATACGTACGCTCAACCTAAACCGTTGTTGTACACTAACCTGTCCCCTAAACCGTCCCCGTCCCCTAACCCTAACTCTATCCCTAACCCTAATCCTTACCCAAAGCCTTACGCTAAACTGTCCCATAATCCTAATCCGTACGCTAACACTAACCCGTACCCTAACACGTACGCTCACCCTACACCATTGTCGTACCCTAACCTGTCCTGTAAACTGTCCCCGTCCCCTAACATTAACCCTAACCCTAACCCAAAACTTACCCGAAGCCTTACACAAACCCGTCCCCTAATCCTAACCCGTACGCTAACACTAACCCGTACCCTAACATGTACGCTCACCCAAAACCGTTGTCGTACCCTAACATGTCCCCTAAACCGTCCCCGTCACCTAACCCTAACCCTAATCCTAACCCTAACCCTAACCCTTACCCTAACCCTTACCCGAAGCCTTACCCTAAACGGTCCCCAAATCCTAACCCGCACGCTAACACTAAACCATACCCTAACACATACGCTCACCCTAAACAGTTGTCGTACCCTAACCTGTCCCCTAAACCGTCCCTGTCCCCTAACACTAAACCTAACCCTAACCCTAACCCTAACCCTTACCCGAAGCCTTACCCTAACCAGTCCCCTAATCCTAAACTGTACGCTAACACTAACCCGTCCCCTAATACGTACGCTCAACCTAAACCGTTGTTGTACCCTAACCTGTCCCCTAAACCGTCCCCGTCCCCTAACCCTAACTCTATCCCTAACCCTAATCCTTACCCAAAGCCTTACGCTAAACTGTCCCATAATCCTAATCCGTACGCTAACACTAACCCGTACCCTAACACGTACGCTCACCCTACACCATTGTCGTACCCTAACCTGTCCTGTAAACTGTCCCCGTCCCCTAACATTAACCCTAACACTAACCCAAAACTTACCCGAAGCCTTACACAAACCCGTCCCCTAATCCTAACCCGTACGCTAACACTAACCCGTACCCTAACATGTACGCTCACCCAAAACCGTTGTCGTACCCTAACATGTCCCCTAAACCGTCCCCGTTGCCTAACCCTAACCCTAATCCTAACCCTAACCCTAACCCTTACCCTAACCCTTACCCGAAGCCTTACCCTAAACGGTCCCCAAATCCTAACCCGCACGCTAACACTAACCCATACCCTAACACATACGCTCACCCTAAACAGTTGTCGTACCCTAACCTGCCCCTAAACCGTCCCCGTCCCCAAACCCTAACCCTAACCCTAACCCTTACTCCAAGCCTTTTACTAACCCGTCCCTTAATCCTAACCCGTACGCTAACACTAACCCGTACCCTAACACGTACGCTCACCCTAAACCGTTGTCCTACCCTAACTTGTCCCCTAAACCGTCCCCATCCCCTAACCCTCTCCCTAACCCTAACCCTAACCTTTACCCGAAGCCTTACCCTAACCCGTCCCCTAATCCAAACCCGTACGCTAACACTAAACCGTACCCTAACACGTACGCTCACCCTAAACCGTTGTCGTACCCTAACCTGTCCCCTAAACCGTCCCCGTCCCCTAACCCTAACCCTAATCCTAACCCTAACCCTAACCCTAACCCTAAGCTTTACCCAAAGCCTTTACCTAACCCGTCCCCTAATCCTAAACGGTACGCTAACACTAACGCGTACCCTAACACGTACGCTCACACTAAACCATTGACGTACAGTAACCTGTCCCATAAACCCTCCCCGTGCCCTTACCCTAACCCTAAACCTAACCCTAACCCTAACCCTAATCATTACCCGAAGCCTTACCCTAACCCGTCCCCTAATGCTAACCGGTACGCTAACACTAAAACATACCCTAACTCGTACGCTCACCCTTAACTGTTGTCGTACACTAACCTGTCCCCTAAACCGTCCTCGTCCCCAAACCCTAACCCTAACCCTAACCTTTACCCAAAGCCTTACCCTAACATGTCCCCTAATCCTAACCCATACGCTAACACTAACCCGTACCCTAAAACGTACGCTCATCCTAAACTGTTGTCATATCCTAACCTTGCCCCTAAACCCTCCCCGTCCCCTAACCCTAACCCTATGCCTAACCCTAACCCTTACCCGAAGCCTTACCCTAACTCGTCACCTAATCCTAACCCGTACACGAAAGCTAACGTTACGCTAAAACGTATGCTCACCCTAAACATTTGCCGTACCCTAACCTGTCTCATAAACCGTCCCCGTCCCCTAAACCTAACCCTTAACCTAACCCTAACGCTTACCCAAAGCCTTACACTAACCTGTCCCCTAATCCTAACCCGTACGCTAACACTAACCCTTACCCTAACACGTACGCTCACCCTAAACCGTTGCCGTACCCTAACCTTTCCCCTAAACCGTCCCCGTCCCCTATCCCTAAACCTGACCCTAACTCTAATCCTTACCCGAAGCCTTACCCTAACCCGTCCCCTAATCCTAAACCGTACGCTAACACTAACCCGTAACATAACACGTACGCTCACCCTAAAACGTTGTCGTACCCTAACCAGTCCACTAAACCGTCCCCGTCCCCTAAAACTAACCCTAACCCTAACCCTTACACGAAGCCTTACACTAAACCGTCCCCTAATCCTAACCTGTATGTTAACACTAACTGGTACCGTAACACGTACGCTCACCCTAAACATTTGTCGTAACATAACCTGTCTCCTAAACCGTCCCCTTCCCTAACCCTAAACCTAAACCTAATCCTAACCGGTCCCCTAAACCGTCCTCGTCCCCGTCCCCGAACCCTAAGCCTAACCCTAACGCTAACCCTTACCCGAAGCCTTACCCTAACCCGTCCCCTAATCCTAACCCGTACGCTAACACTAACCCGTACCCTAACATGTACGTTTACCCTAAACCATTGTCGTACACTAACCTGTCCCCTAAACCGTCCCCTTCCCCTAACCCTAACCCTAACCCTAATCCTAACCAGTCCCCTAAACTGTCCCCGTCCCCGTCCCCTAACCCTAAGACTAAACCTAACGCTAACACTTACCCGAAGCCTTACACTAACCCGTACCATAATCCTAAACCGTACGCTAACACTAACCCATACCCTAACATGTACGCTCACCCTAACCCTTTGTCATACTCTAACCTGTCCCCTAAACCGTCCCCTTCCCCTAATCCTAACCCTAACCATAACCCTAACCATAACCCTTACCCGAAGCCTTACACAAACCCGTCTCCTAATCCTAAGCTGTACGCTAACACTAACCCGTACCCTAACACGTACGCTCACCCTAAACCATTGTAGTATCCTAACCTTTCCCCTAAACCGTCCCCGTCCCCTAACCCTAACACTAACCCTTTCAATAACCCTAACCCTTACCCGAAGCCTTACCCTGACCGGTCACCTAATACGAACCCGTACGCTAACACTAACCCATAGCCTAACACGTACGCTCACCCTAAACCGTTGCTGTACCCTAACCTGTCCCCTAAACCGTCCCCGTCCCCTAACCCTAACCGTCAACCTAACCCTAAACCTTACCTGAAGCCTTACCCTAACCCGTCCCCTAATCCTAACCCGTACGCTAACACTAAACCGTACCCTAACACCTACACTCACCCTAAAACGTTGTCGTATCCTAACCTGTCCCCTAAACCCTCCCCGTCCCCTAACCCTAACCCTAAACCTAACCCTAAACCTTACCTGAAGCCTTACCCAAACCCGTCCCCTAATCCTAACCCGTACGCTAACACTAAACGTTACCCTAACACCTACACTCACCCTAAAACGTTGTCGTATCCTAACCTGTCCCCTAAACCGTCCCCGCCCCCTAACCCTAACCCTAACACTAACCTTAACCCTTACCCGAAGCCCTAATCTAACCCATAGGCTAACAGTAAACCGTAGCCTAACACGTACGATCACCCTAAACCTTTGTCGTACCATAACCTGTCCCCTAAACTGTCCCCATTCCCGTCCCCTAATCCTAACCCTAACCCTAACCCTAACACTTACCCGAAGCCATACCCTAACCCGTCCCATAATCCTAACCCGTACCCTAACACGTACGCTCACTCTAAACCATTGTCGTACCCTAAACTGTGACCTACACCGTCCCCGTCCCCGTCCCCTAACCCTAACCCTAACCCTAAGCCTAACCCTTACCCGAATCCTTACCATAACCCGGCCCCTACTCCTAACCCGTACGATAACACTAACCCGTACCCAACACGTACGATCACCCTAAACCGTTGTCGTACCCTAACCTGTCCCCTAAACCTTCCCCGTCCCCTAACCCTAACCCTAACCCTAATCCTAAACCTGAACCTTACCCGAAACCTTACCCTAACCCGTCCCCTAATCCTAACACGTACGCTAACACTAACCCGTACCCTAACACGTACGCTCACCCTAAAACTTTGTCGTACACTAACCTGTCCCTTAAACCGTCCCCATCCGCTAACCCTAACCCTAACCCTAACCCTAACCCTAAAACTTACCCAAAGCCTTACCCTAACCCGTCACATAATCCTAACCCGTACATTAACACTAACCCATACCCTAACAGGTACGCTCACCCTAAACTGTTTTCATACCCTAACCTGTCCCCTAAACCGTCCCCGTCCCCCAACCCTAACCCTAACCCTAACCCTAAGACTTACTCGAAGCCTTACCCTAACCCGTCCCCTAATCCTAACCGGTACGCTAACACTAACCCTTACCCTAACATGTACAATCACCCTAAACCTTTGTCGTACCCTAACCTGTCCCCTAAACCGTCCCCATCCCCTAACCCTAACACTAACCCTAACCCTAACACTTAACCGAAGTCTTCCCCTAACCCGTCCCCTAATCCTAACCCGTACGTTAACACTAACCCGTACCCTAACATGTACAATCACCCTACACCGTTTTCGTACCCTAACCTGTCCCCTAAACCGTCCCCATCCCCGTCCCCTAACCCTAACCCTAACCCTTACCCGAAGCCTTACCCTAACCCATCCCCTAATCCTAACCCGTATGCTAACAATAACCCGTACCCTAACACGTACGCTCACCCTAAATCGCTGTCGTACCCTATCCTGTCCCCTAAACCGTCCCCGTCCCCTAACCGTAACCCTAAGCCTAAACTTTACCCGAAGCCTTACCCTAACCCGTCCCCTAATCCTAACTCGTACGCTAACACCTACGCTCACCCTAAACCGTTGTTGTACCCTAAACTGTCCCCTAAACCGTCCCCATCCCCTAACCCTAACCCTAACCCTAACCCTAAACCTTACCGGAAGCCTTACCCTAACCCATCCCCTAATCCTAACCCGTACGCTAACACTAACACATACCCTAACACGTATGCTCACCCTAAACCGTTGTCGTACCCTAACCTGTACCCTAAACCATCCCCGTCCCCTAACCCTAACAATAACCCTAAACCTAAACCTTACCCGAAGCCTTACCTAAACCCGTCCCATAATCCTAACCCGTACGCTAACACTAATCCGTACCCTAACACGTACACTCACCCTAAATCTTTGTCGTACAATAACCTGTCCCTTAAACCGTCCCCATCCGCTAACCCTAACCCTAACCCTAAACCTAACACTTACCCGAAGCCTTACCCTAACCCGTCCCCTAATCCTAACCCTTACGCTAACACTAACCCATACCATAACACGTACGCTCACCCTAAACCGTTTTCGTACCCTAACCTGTCCCCTAAACCGTCCCCGTCCCCCAACCCTAACCCTAACCCTAAGCCTTACCTGAAGCCTTAAACTAAACTGTCCCCTAATCCTAACCGGTACGCTCACACTAACCCGTACCCTAACACGTACGCTCACCCTAAATGGTTGCGGTACCCTAAACTGTCACCTAAACCGTCCCCGTCCGTCCCCTATCCCTAACCCTAACCCTAACCCTAACACTTACCCGAAGCCTTACCCTAAACCGTCCCCTAATCCTAACCCGTACGTTAACACTAAACCTTACCCTAACATGTACAATCACCCTAAACCGTTGTCGTACCCTAACCTGTCCCTTAAACTGTCCCCATCCCCTAACCCTAACCCTAACCCTAACCCTAACAATTAACCGAAGACTTCCCCTAACCCATCCCGTAATCCTACCCCGGAACCTAACACTAACCCGTACCCTAACACGAATGCTCAACCTAAACCGTTTTCGTACCCCAACCTGTCCCCAAAAGAGTCCCCATCCCCTAACCCTAACCCTAACCCTTGCCCTTACCCGAATCCTTACCCAAACCCGTCCCCTAATCCTAACTCCTACGCTAAAACTAAACCATACCCTAACACGTACGCTCACACTAAACCGTTGTCGTACCCTAAACTGTCACCTAAACCTTCCCCGTCACCTAAACCTAACCCTAACCCTAACCGGTCCCCTAAACCGTCCCCGACCCTGTCCCCTGACCCTAACCCTAACGCTAACCCTTTCCCGAAGCCTTACACTAACCCGTCCCCTAATCCTAACCCATACGCTAACACTAACCCATACCCTAACACGTACGCTTACCCTAAAACATTGTCGTACCCTAACCTGTCCCCTAAACCGTCCCTGTCCCCTAACCCTAACCCTAACCATAACAATAACCCTTACCCGAAGCCTTAACGTAACCCGTCCCCTAATCCTAACCCGTACGCTAACACTAACCCATACCTTAACACGTACGCTCACCCTAAACCGTTTTCGTAACCTAACGTGTCCCCTAAACCGTCCCCGTCCCCTAATACTAACCCTAACTATAACTCAACCCTAACCCTTACCCGAAGCCTTACCCTAACACATTCCCTAATCCTAACCCGTACGCTAACACTAACCCGTACCCTAACACGTACGCTCACCCTAAACCGTTGTCGTACCCTAACATGTCCCATAAACCGTCCCCGTTCCCTAACCCTAAACCTATCCCTAACCCTAACCCTTACCCGAAGCCTTACCCTAACCCGTCCCCTAATCCTAAGCTGTATGCTAAAACTAACCCATACCCTAACACGTACGCTCACCCTAAACCATTCTCGTAACCTAACCTATCGTCTAAACCGTCCCCGTCCCCTAACCCTAACCCCAACCCTAACCCTAACCCTTACCCGCAGCCTTACCCTAACCCGTGCCCTAAACCTAACCCATACACTGACACTAACCAGTACCCTAACACGTACGCTTAACCTAAACCCTTGTCGTACACTAACCTGTCCCCTAAACTGTCCCCGTCCTCTAATCCTAACCCTAACCCTAAACCTAACCCTAGCCCTTACCCTAAGCCTTAGGCTAACCCATCCCCTAATCCTAAACCGTACGATAACAGTAACCCGTACCCTAACACGTACGCTCACCCTAAACCGTTGTCGTACACTAACCTGTCCCCTAAACCGTTGCCGTCCCCTAACCCTAACCCTAACCCTAACCATAACCCTTACCCGAAGCATTACCCTAACCCGTCCCCTAATCCTAACCTGTATGCTGACACTAACCCGTACCCTAACACGTACGCTCACCCTAAAACATTGTCGTACCCTAACCTGTCCACTAAAACATCCACGTCCCCTAAACCTAAACCTAACCCTAACCCTAACCCTAAACCTAACACTAACCCTTACGCGAAGTCTTACACTAACCAGTCCCCTAATCCTAACCCGTACGCTAACACTAACCCGTTCCCTAACATGTACGCTCACCCTAAAGAGTTGTCGAACTCTAACCGGTCCACTAAACCGTCCCCGTCCCCTAACCCTAACCCTAACCCTAACCCTAACCTATACCATAAACCGTCCCGGTGCCCGTCCCCTAACCCTAACCCTAACCCTAAATTTAACCCTTACCCGAAGCCTTACCCTAACCCGTCCCCTAATGCTAACCCGTACGCTAACACTAACCCGTACCCTAACATGTACACTCACCCTATGCCGTTGTCGTACCCTAACCTGTCCCCTAAACCGTCCCCCTCCCCTAACCCTAACCCTAACCCTAAACCTAACCCTTACGCGAAGCCTTACCGTAACCCCTCCCCTAATCCTAACCCGTATGCTAACACTAACCCGTACCCTGACACGTACGCTCACCCTAAACCGTTGTCGTAACCGAACCTGTCCCCTAAACCGTCCCCGTCCCCTAATCTTAACCCTATCCTTAACCCTAAACCTTACTCGAAGCCTTACCCTAACCCGACCCTTAATCCTAACCCGTAGGCTATCACTAACCCATACCCTAACACGTACACTCACCCTAAATCATTGTCGTACCCTAACCTGTCCCCTCAACCGTCCCCATCCCCTAACCCTAACCTTAACCCTTACCCGAAACCTTACCGTAACCCGTCCCCTAATTCTAAACAGTACGCTAACACTAACCCATACCCTAACACGTACGCTCACCCTAAACCATTGTCGTAACCTAACCTGTCCCCTAAATCGTCCCTGTCCCCTAAACCTAACCCTAACCTTAACTCTAACCCTAACCCTTACCCGAAGCCTTACCCTAACCCGTCCCCTATTCCTAACCTGTACGCTAACACTAACCCATACCCTAACACGTACGCTAACCCTAAACCGTTGTCATACCCTAACCTGTCCCCTAAACCGTCCCCGTCCCCTAAACCTAACCTTAACCCTAACCCTAACCCTTACCCAAAGCCTTACCCTAACCCGTCCCCTAATCCTAACCCCTATGCTAACAATAACCCATACCCTAACACGTACGCTCACCCTAAACCATTGTCGTACCCTATCCTTTCCCCTAAACCGTCCCGATCCCCTAACCCTAACCCTAACACTAACCCTATCCCTAACCCTTACCCGAAGCCTTACACTAACCCGTCCCCTAATCCTAACCCGTACGCTAACACTAACCCGTACCCTAACACATACGCTCACCCTAAATCATTGTCATACCCTAACCTGTCCCCTAAACCGTCCCCGTACCCTAACCCTAACCCTAACCCTACCCTTTACACGAAGCTTTACCCTAACCCGTCCCCTAATCGTAACCCGTACGCTAACACTAACCCGTACCCTAACACGTACGCTCACCCTAAACCGTGGTCATACCCTAACCTGTCCCCTACACTCTCCCCGTCCCCTAACCCTAACCCTAACCCCAACCCTGACCCTTACCCGAAGACTTACCCTAACCCGTACCCTAATCCTAACCCGTACGCTAACACTAACCCGTACCCTAACACGTACGCTCACCCTAAACCGTTGTCGTACCCTAACCTGTCCCCTAAACCGTCCCCGTACCCTAACCATAACCCTTACCCTAACCCCAACACTAACCTTTACCCGAAGCCTTACCCTAAACCCTCCCCTAATCCTAACCCGCACGCAAACACTAACCCGTACCCTAACACGTACGCTCACTCTAAACCGTTGCCGTACCCTAACCTGTCCCCTAAACCTTCCCCGTCCCCTAAACCTAACCTTAACCCTAACCCTAACCCTTACCTGAAGCCTTACCCTAACCCGTCCCCTAATCCTAACCTGTACGCTAACACTAACCCGTACCGTACCACGTACGCTCACCCTTAACCGTTGTCGTACCCTAACCTGTCCCCTAAACTGTCCCTGTCCCCTAACTCTAACCCTAACCCTTACCCGAAGACTTACCCTAACCCGTCCCCTAATGCTAACCCGTATGTTAACACTAACCCGTACCCTAACACGTACGCTCACCCTAAACCGTTGTCTTACCTAACCCGTCCCCTAAACCGTCCCCGTCCCATAACCCTAACCCTAACCCTTACCCGAAGCCTTACCCTAACCGGTCCCCTAATCCTAACCCGTACACTAACACTAACCTGTACCCTAACATGTACGCTCACCCTAAACCGTTGTCCTACCCTAACCTGTCCCCTAAACCCTCCCCGTCCCCTAACCCTAACCCTAACCCTAACCCTTACCCGAAGCCTTACCCTAACACGTCCCCTATACCTAATCTGTACGCTAACACTAACCCGTACCCTAACACCTACGCTCACCCTAAACTGCTGTGGTATCCTAACCTTTTCCCTAAACCGTCCCCGTCCCATAATGCTAAACCTAAATCTTTACAGATGCCTGTCCCTAAACCGTCCCCAAATCCTAACCCATACGCTAACACTAAACTGTACCCTAACACGTAGGCTCACCCTAAATCGCTGTCGTACCCTAATCTGTACCCTAAACCGTCCCTTTCCCCAACCCTATCCCTCACCCTAACACTTATACGAAGCCTTACTCTAACCTGTCCCCTAATCCTAACCCAAATGCTAACACTGAGCAGTACCCTAACATGTACGCTCACCCTAAAGCATTGTCGTACCCTAACCTGTACCCTAACACGTCCTCATCCACTAACCCTAACTCTAACACTTACCTGAAGTCTTACCCTAACACATCCCCTAATCCTAAACCGTGCGCTAACACTAACCCATACCCTAACTCGTACGATCACACTAAACCATTGTCGTACACTAACCTGTACTCTAAACCTTCCCTGTCCCCTAACCCTAACCCTAATCCTTACCGGAAAAGTTACCCTAACCCGTCCCCTAATCCTAACCCGTATGCTAACATTTACACCTACCCTAACTTGTATGCTCAATGAAAACCGTTGTCATACACTAACCTGTACCTAAACAGTCCCTGTCCCATAACCCTAACCCTAACCCTTATCCGAAGCCTTACCCTAACCCGTCACCTAAGCCTAACTGGTACGCTAACACTAACACATACCCTAACATGTACACTCACCCTAAACCATTGTCTTCCCCAAACCTGTACCTTAAATCGTCCCTGGCCCTGTCCCCTAACATTAACCATAACCCTAACCCTTACCCGAAGCCTTATCCTAACCCGTCCCCTAATCCTAATCCGTACGCCAACACTAACCCATACCCTTACACCTACGCTCACCTTAAATCGTTGTCGTACACTAAATTGTACCCTAAACCGTTCCCATTCCCTAACCTAATCCCTAACCCTAACCATAAACCTAATCATTACCCGAAGCCTTAGTCTAAACTGTCCCCTAATCCTAAACCGTATGCTAGCACTAACACATACCCTAACATGTACACTCAACCTAAACTGCTGTCGTATTCTAACCTATACCCTAAACCGTTCCCATCCCCTAACCCTAACCCTAACCCGACGTCTTACCCTATCCCTTCCACTAATCATGGACCATACACTAACACTAAACCTTACCCTAACATGTATTCTCACACTAACACATTGTGGTACCCTAACCTGTACCTTGAACCGTCTCCATCTCCTAACCCTAACCCTAACCCTAACCCTTACCCTAAGCCTTACCCTAACCAGTCCCCTAATTCTAACCCATATGCTAACACTAACCTGTGCCCTAACATGTATGCTCACCCTAAACTGTTGTCGTACCCTAACCTGTACCCTAAACCGTCCCTGTCCCTGTTCCCTAACACTAACACATACCCGAATCATGTCTCTAAACCTTACACTAATCCTAACCCTTATGGTAGCACTAACATGTACCCTAAAACATACGCTCACCCTAAACTTTTGTCATTCCCTAACCTGTATCCTAAATGGTCCCAGTCCCCTAACAATAACCCTAAACCTAAACCTAAACCTAACCCTTACGTGAAGCTTTACCCTAACCCGTCCCTTAATCCTAACCCGTACGCTAATACTAACCCATAACCTAACACGTACGCTCACCCTAAATCATTGTCATACCCTAACCTGTACCATAAATCGTCGTTGTCCCCAACCTCAAACCGTTTCCCGAAACCTTATACTAACCCTTCCCCTAATCCTAACCCGTAAACTAACACTAACATGTACCCTAACACTTACGCTCACCCTATACCATTGTCGTACCTTAAATTGTACCCTAAACTGTCCCCATCCCCTAACCCTAACCCTAACCCGAACCCTTACCCAAAGCCTTACGCTAACCCATCGGTAATCCTAACCCGTACGCTATCACTAACCTGTATCCTAACATGTACACTCACACTAAACAATTGTCGTACCCTATCCTGTACCCTAAAACGTCCCCATCCCCTAAACCTAAACTTAAGCCTTAGCCGAAGCCTTACCCTAACACCTCCCGTAATCCTAACCCGTTTGCAAACACTAACCCATACCTTAACACGTGTAGTCAACCTAAACTGTTGTCATACACTAAACTGTACCCTAAACCGTCCCCGTCCCCCAACCCGAACCCTAAATCTTACCCTTACCCGAAGTCTTACCTTAACCCGTCCCATAATCCGAAACTGTACACTAACGCTAACCCATACCCTATCACGTACACTCACCCTAAACCGTTGTCATACCCTAACCTGTAACAAAAACCGTCCCCATCCCCTAACCTTAACCCTAACTCTTATCCGAAACCTTACCCTAACACGTCCTCTAATCTTAACCCATACGCTAACACTAACCCATAGCCTAAAATGTACGCTCAACCAAAACTCTTGTTTTACCCTACACTGTACCCTAAACCGTCCCCATCCCCTAACCCTAACACTTTCCCTAAACCTTACAGTAACCCGTCCCCTAATCTAAACCCGTACGCTAACACTAACTCTTACTCTAACTGCTACGCTCACCCTAAACCTTTGTCTTACACTAACCTGTACCCTAAACCGTCCCTGTCCCCATCCCCTAACCCTAACCCTAACCCTACCCCTAACCCTTACCTGAAGCCTTACCCTAACCCATCCCCTAATCCTAAACTGTACGCTAACCCTAACCAATACCCTAACACATACACAGACCCTAAACCATTGTCCTACCATGATCTGAACCGTAAACCATCCCTGTGCCCTAACCCTAACTCTAAACCTAACCCTTTCCCAAAGCATTACACTAACCCGTCCACTAATCCTAACCCATACACTAACATGAACCCATCCCCTAACATATATGTTCTACTTAATTAGTTGTCGTACCCCAACCTGTATCCTAAACCTTCCCCATACCCTAACCCTAAACTTAACACTAACCCTTACCCGAAGCCTTACCCTAACACGTCATCTAACCCTAAACCGTACGCTAACACTAATACGTACCCTAACTGTTACGCTCACCCAAAAATGTTGTCGTACCTAACCTGTACACTAAACCATTCCCGTCCCCTAACCCAAATGCTAAAACTAACCCTTACACTAAACCTTACCCTAACCCTTCCCCTAACCCTAACCCGTACACTAACACTATCCCGTACTCTAATACATACGCTCACCCTAAACCTTACCCGTCCCCTGAGCCTAACCCTAAACCTAACCCTTACCCAAAGCCGAACCCTAACGCATCCCCTATTCCTAACCAGTTCACTTACACTAAACCATACCCAAACACGTACGCTCCCCTAAACCATTGTTGTACCCTAACATGTACCCTAAACCATCCCCTTCCCCTAACCCTACCCCTAACACTTATGCGAAGACTTACCCTAACCCGTCCCCTATTCCTAGCCCATACGGTGACACTAACCATTACCGTAACACGTATGCTCACCCTAAACCGTTTTCGTACCCTAACCTTTACCCGAATCCGTCCCTGTCCATTAACCCTAACCCTAAACCTTACGTGAAGCCTTACCTTAACCTGTCTCCTAATGTTAATCCATACACTAACACTAATCCGTACCCTCACACCTATGCTCACCCTAAATTGTTGTAGTAATATAACCTGTACCTTAAACCATCCCCATCCCCAAACCCTAACCCTAACCCCAACCCAGAGCACTTCCTCTTATGGTTCTTTACCTTAGGGAAATGAAATCAAAAAGACACATCTATGCCAAAGTTTGGGATGGCTCCTTTTACAAGAACCTCGTCTATGATACAAGTTAAATATCCCAGAAAGGGAAATTTGGATAAAGAATTAGTGGTACTTACCTACAACTGAATATCACTCAGCAATGAAATCTATGTCTTCAGGTCCAAAGCAACATAATGAGTGGATTCAGGTATGATGATTCTAAGTGAAATAAGTCACACAGAAAAAGAAACATCATAAGATGTCACTAATACACGGAACTTAATCTTGGCTACACATGAACTGAATTACAAAACAGAACAGGGTCTCAAATTTAGAAAACCTACTTATGCTTGCTTAATGGGAAAGGTGGGTTGGGCTGCTGCATAAAACCAGAGACTGAAATTAGCACACATACCGTTCCTAAAACAAATATGTAATAGAATAGACCTACTCCTTGCTCAACGAAATGGACTTGACACCCCATATTCAAGACCTAGGAATATACCTGACTAGTAAGAATCTAAAAACCTATGGATTTATATGTCCCCATAAGAGAATCAAGCGTGTGTACAGCAGCATAAACGCAGCAGTGAAAATCATCTAAATCCCATTATCAATATAAATTTCAAGAAAAACCACAATAACAGAGAAATACAGAACAATTCTTAAATATTTCAATCAGGGCTAGTGATGCAACCTGGATTCAGCACATCTACACCTAGAGCTGGGTGAGACATAAGGCAGAACACTTGGGCTCATTGGTTTGTTGAGGTTCGGTGAGCAAAAGCAGACCCTTTGAAGTCATACTGCATGGTACCTATTCCATGAGTCCCAACTGTCCAGGTTAAATGGATTCTTCTTTCAGCTAAAAAATGCACGGGGAGCCCAGAATATTGTCCACTGTGTGATCTAGAAACGTTTTTAAAGGCATCTCAAATTTCATTCCCTTGTACTCGGGCTCGGCATTCCAGATGCTTTACTAACAGTCACCCAACTAGGTGAGTCGGTGCCTTTAACCTCCTGTTTGGCCCAGTTTGCAATTTCTGCGGAAGATGAACAGGAATAGGGAGAACCAATGAGAAAGTAGCTGTAGATGTTTGGAAGGGCAAATTTAAGTCTCATTTCCCAACAGGAAGATGAATTAACCAAATGCTCAGCATACACTGCCGGAACCAGATTAGGGTCTGAAGCTATCTTGCGGTTTTGCAGTCAGCTCACAAGAAAGCGAGTTGGAGAAAGGAGCTCAGGGACACTGTAATTCACAAACCTGCACAGTTATAAGTGACAGCAATCATCCAAAATTATATTGAAGTAAGGCTGCGAAGAGGACTTGAAAGTGAGGCAGAATTGCAGGAAACCAATCTGGGAGGAAGACTGGAGTTGCATTTAAAACATAGGAAAACAGGCAGAACGAGGACAATGATGCACTTGGCCAAAATGTGCGTATGCGTTTTTTCCTGAATATATATATTCAGGAAAAAACGCATACGCCATTTTTGGCCAACCAAGCAAGCCTGTAAAGGAAATCTGCACTACAATGAAATCTAACTGCCCCCCCGGGCAAAAGGGCCTTCTGAAAAAAGTGTAAAATCCAGAAAGGTAGGACAGGATATGGAGAAGAGGGAGCCTTGTTATGCTGAATGGCAGGATGTAAAATGCCAACAGCCACCCTGGAGAAGTGTATGGTGTTTCCTGAAGCACGTAAGAAATAAAGCAACACAGCCTATGGCAATTGCACTTATGGTCTTATTGCTTAGGGAAATTAAAATCAAAAACAGAGAGCCACCCCAAAGTTTGGGACGGCTGTGTTCCCAAGAAGCTCGTCTACAGTACCAGGTAAATATCCCAGAAAGCAAAAAATGGTTAAAGAAGTTGTGGCATGTACGTGCAATGCAATATCACTCAGCAATGAAATCTGTGTCATCAGGCCCGTAGTGGCATAGTGAGTGGATGCAGGTACGGTGACTCTACGTGAACTACGTCACACAGAAAAAGAAACATCATAAGATATCACTAATACACGGAATGTAAACTTGACTACACATGAACTGAATTACAAAACAGAACAGGGTCTCAAATTTAGAAAACCAACTAGTGCTTGCTTATGGGGAAAGGTGCCTTGGGGTGCTGCATAAAACCAGAGACTGAAATTAGCACAGATAACTTTCCATAAGCCAAATATGTAATAGACAAGACCTACTCCTTGCTCAACGAAATGGACTCAACACCACTTATTCAACGCCTAGGAATATACCAGACTAGGAAGAATCTTAAAACCCATGGATTTATATGTCTCCGTAAGAGAATCAATCGTGTGTACAGCGGCATAAACGCAGCAGTGAAAATCCGATAAATACCATTATGAAAATAAATTTCAAAAACAAAACACAAAGACAGTGAAATAGAGAGCAATTCTTAAATAATTCACTCAGGGCATGTGATGCAACCGGGATTTAACACATCTACACCAAGAGCTGGTTGAGACATAAGGCTGGACACTTCAGGCTGATAGCATTGGTGAGTTTCGGTGAGCAAATGCAGACCCTTTGAAGTCATACTGCATGGTACCTATTCCATGAGTCCCAACTCTCCAGGTTCAAGGGATTCTTCCTCTAGCTAAAACATGCATGGGAAACCCACAGTATGGTCCACCGTGTGATTGGGAAACGATTTAAAATGCATCTCAGTTTTCGTATCCTGGTCCTCGGGTTCAACATTCCAGATGCTTTACTAACACTCTCCCCGCTTGGAGAGTCAGTGCCTTTAACCTCCTGTTTGGCACAGCTTGCAATTTCTGTGCAAGATGAACAGGAATAGGGAGAACCAATGAGAGACTAGCTATAGGTGTCTGCACGGGCAAATGTAACGCTCATTTCCCACCAGGAAGAGGAATTAACCAAAGGCTCAGCGTGCACTGCTGGAAACAGATTAGTGCCTGAAGCAATCCTGCGGTTTTGTGCCCAGCTCACAAGAAAGAGAGTTGAAGAAAGGAGCTCAGGGGCACTGTAATTCACAAACCTGCAGAGTTATAAATGACAGCTATCCTCCAAAAGTATATTGAAGTAAGCCTGCAAAGGTGACTTGAAAGTGGGGCAGAATTTCAGGAAAACGATTGCAGGGGGTAGACTGGAATTGCCCTGAAAGCATAGGAAAAGAGGCACAACGTCGACAATGATGCACTTGGCCAAAATGGGCGTATGCGTTTTTTCCTGAATATATTCAGGAAAAAACGCATATGCTCTTTTTGGCCAACCAAGCAAGCCTGTAAAGGAAATCTGCACTACAATGAAATCTCACTGCCCCCCCGGGCAAAAGGGCCATCTGTAAAAAGTGTAAAATCCAGAAATGTAGGACAGGATATGGAGAACAAGGAGCCTTGTTATGCTGATTGGCAGGAGGTAAATTGTGAACAGCCACCCTGGAGAAGTGTATGGTGTTTCCTGAAACACGTAAGAAAAAAAGCAACACAGCCTATGGCAATTGCACTTATGGTCCTATTGTTTGGGAAATTAAAATCAAAAACAGAGAGCCACCCCAAAGTTTGGGACGGCTGTGTTCCCAAGAAGCTCGTCTACAGTACCAGGTAAATATCCCAGAAAGCAAAAAATGGATAAAGAAGTTGTGGCACGTACGTGCAATGCAATATCACTCAGCAATGAAATCTGTGTCATCAGGCCCGTAACGGCATAGTGAGTGGATGCAGGTATGGTGATTCTACGTGAACTACATCACACAGAAAAAGAAACATCATAAGATATCACTAATACACGGAATGTAAACGTGACTACACATGAACTGAATTACAAAACAGAACAGGGTCTCAAATTTAGAAAACCAACTAGTGCTTGCTTATGGGGAAATGTGCCTTGGGGTGCTGCATAAAACCAGAGACTGAAATTAGCATAGATAACTTTCCATAAGCCAAATATGTAATAGACAAGACCTACTCCTTGCTCAATGAAATGGAACCAACACCACATATTCAATGCCTAGGAATATACCTGACTAGGAAGAATCTTAATACCCATGGATATATATGTCTCCGTAAGAGAATCAAGCATGTGTACAGTGGCCGAAACGCAGAAGTGAAAATTGGATACATCCCATTATCAAATTAATTTCGAAAACAAAACACAAAGACAGTGAAATAGAGAGCAATTCTTAAATAATTCGCTCAGGGCATGTGATGCAACCGGGATTGACCACATCTACACCCAGAGCTGGTTGAGACATAAGGCTGGACACTTCAGGCTGATAGCATTGGTTAGTTTCGGGGAGCAAATGCAGTCCCTTTGAAGTCATACTGCATGGTACCCATTCCATGGGTCCCAACCCTCCAGGTTCAAGTGATTCTTCCTCCAGCTAAAACATGCATGGGAAACCCAGAGTATCGTCCACCGTGTGATTGGGAAACGATTTAAAATGCATCTCAGGTCTTCCCTGGTGGCGCAGTGGTTGAGAGTCTGCCTACCAATGCAGGGGACACGGGTTCAAGCCCTGGTCTGGGGAGATCCCACGTGCCACGGAGCAGCTGGGCCCGTGAGCTACAAATACTGAGCTCTGCGCGTCTGGAGCCTGTGCTCCGCAGCAAGAGAGGCCGCAACAGTGAGAGGCCCGTGCACCGCGATGAAGAGTGGCCCCCGCTTGCCACAACTAGAGAAAGCCCTCGCACAGAAACGAAGACCCAACACAGCCAAAAATAAATAAATGAATAAATAAATTTAAAATGCATCTCAGTTTTCGTATCCTGGTCCTCGGGTTCACCATTCCAGATGCTTTACTAACACTCTCCCCGCTTGGAGAGTCAGTGCCTTTAACCTCCTGTTTGGCACAGCTTGCAATTTCTGTGCAAGATGAACAGGAATAGGGAGAACCAATGAGAGACTAGCTGTAGGTGTCTGCACGGGCAAATGTAACGCTCATTTCCCACCAGGAAGAGGAATTAACCAAAGGCTCAGCGTGCCCTGATGGAAACAGAATAGTGCCTGAAGCAATCCTGCGGTTTTGTGCCCAGCTCACAAGAAAGGGAGTTGAAGAAAGGAGCTCAGCGGCACTGTAATTCACAAACCTGCAGAGTTATAAATCACAGCTATCCTCCAAACGTATATTGAAGTAAGCCTGCGAAGGTGACTTGAAAGTGGGGCAGAATTTCAGGAAAACGATTGCAGGAGGTAGACTGGAATTGCCCTGAAAGCATAGGAAAAGAGGCACAACATCGTCAATGATGCACTTGGCCAAAAAGGGCGTATGCGTTTTTTCCTGAATATATTCAGGAAAAAACGCATACGCCCTTTTTGGCCAACCAAGCAAGCCTGTAAATGAAATCTGCACTACAATGAAATCTCACTGCCCCCCCGGGCAAAAGGGCCATCTGAAAAAAGTGTAAAATCCAGAAAGGTAGGACAGGATATGGAGAACAGGGAGCCTTGTTATGCTGATTGGCAGGATGTAAATTGCCAGCAGCCACACTGGAGAAGTGTATGGTGTTTCCTGAAACACTTAAGAAACAAAGCAACACAGCCTATGACACTTCCACTTATGGTCCTATAGCTTACGGAAATTAAAATCAAAAACAGAGAGCCACCCAAAAGTTTGGGACGGCTGTGTTCCCAAGAAGCTCGTCTACAGAACCAGGTAAATATCCCAGAAAGCAAAAAATGGATAAAGAAGTTGTGGCACGTACGTGCAATGCAGTATCACTCAGCAATGAAATCTGTGTCATCAGGCCCGTAGCGGCATAGTGAGTGGATGCAGGTATGGTGATTCTACGTGAACTACATCACACAGAAAAAGAAACATCATAAGATATCACTAATACACGGAATGTAAACTTGACTACACATGAACTGAATTACAAAACAGAACAGGGTCTCAAATTTAGAAAACCAACTAGTGCTTGCTTATGGGGAAAGGTGCCTTGGGGTGCTTCATAAAACCAGAGACTGAAATTAGCACAGATAACATTCCATAAGCCAAATATGTAATAGACAAGACCTACTCCTTGCTCAACGAAATGGACCCAACACCACATATTCAACGCCTAGGAATATACCTGACTAGGAAGAATCTTAAAACCCATGGATATATATGTCTCTGTAAGAGAATCAAGCGTGTGTACAGCGGCCGAAACGCAGCAGTGAAAATCCGATAAATCCCATTATCCAAATAAATTTCGAAAACAAAACACAAAGACAGTAAAATAGAGAGCAATTCTTAAATAATTCACTCAGGGCATGTGATGCAACCGGGATTGACCACATCTACACCCAGAGCTGGTTGAGACCTAAGGCTGGACACTTCACGCTGTTAGCATTGGTGAGTTTCGGTGAGCAAATGCAGACCGTTTGAAGTCATACTGCATGGTACCCATTCCATGGGTCCCAACTCTCCAGTTTCAAGGGATTCTTCCTCGAGCTAAAACATGCATGGGAAACCCAGAGTATCGTCCACCGTGTGTTTGGGAAACGATTTAAAATGCATCTCAGTTTTCGTATCCTGGTCCTCGGGTTCACCATTCCAGATGCTTTACTAACACTCTCCCCGCTGGGAGATTCAGTGCCTTTAACCTCCGCTTTGTCACAGCTTGCAATTTCTGTGCAAGATGAACAGGAATAGGGAGAACCAACGAGAGACTAGCTATAAGTGTCTGCACGGGCAATTGTAACGCTCATTGCCCACCAGGAAGAGGAATTAACCAAAGGCTCAGCGTGCCCTGCCGGAAACAGATTAGGGCCTGAAGCAATCCTGCGGTTTTGTGCCCAGCTCACAAGAAAGCGAGTTGAAGAAAGGAGCTCAGGGGCACTGTAATTCACAAACCTGCGGAGTTATAAATGCCAGCTATCCTCCAAAAATATATTGAAGTAAGCCTGCGAAGGGGACTTGAAAGCAGGGCAGAATTTCAGGAAAACGATTGCAGGGGGTAGACTGGAATTGCCCTGAAAGCATAGGAAAAGAAGCACAACGTCGAAAATGATGCACTTGGCCAAAAAGGGCGTATGCGTTTTTTCCTGAATATATTCAGGAAAACACGCATACGCCCATTTTGGCCAACCAAGCAAGCCTGTTAAGAAATCTGCACTACAATGAAATCTCACTGCCCCCCTGGCAAAAGGGCCATCGGAAAAAAGTGTAAAACCCAGAAAGGTAGGACAGGATATGGAGAACAGGGAGCCTTGTTATGCTGACTGGCAGGATGTAAATTGTGAACAGCCACACTGGAAAAGTGTATGGTGTTTCCTGAAACACGTAAGAAACAAAGCAACACAGCCTATTGCACTTCCACTTTTGGTCCTATTCCTTACGGAAATTAAAATCAAAAACAGACAGCCACCCCAATATTTGGGACGGCTGTGTTAACAAGAAGGTCGTCTATAGTATCAGGTAAATATCCCAGAAAGCAAAAAATGGTTAAAGAAGTTGTGGTACGTACGTACAATGCAATATCACTCAGCAATGAAATCTGTGTCATCAGGCCCGTAGCGGCATAGTGAGTGGATGTAGGTACGGTGATTCTACGTGAACTACGTCACACAGAAAAAGAAACATCATAAGATATCACTAATACACGGAATGTAAACTTGACTACACATGAACTGAATTACAAAACAGAACAGGGTCTCAAATTTAGAAAACCAACTAGTGCTTGCTTATGGGGAAAGGTGCCTTGGGGTGCTGCATAAAACCAGAGACTGAAATTAGCACAGATAACTTTCCATAAGCCAAATATGTAATAGACAAGACCTACTCCTTGCTCAACGAAATGCACCCAACACCACATATTCAACGACTAGGAATATACCTGACTAGGAAGAATCTTAAAACCCATGGATATATATGTCTCCGTAAGAGAATCAAGCGTGTGTACAGGGGCCGAAACGCAGCAGTGAAAATCCGATAAATCCCATTATCCAAATAAATTTCGAAAACAAAACACAAAGACAGTGAAATAGAGAGCAATTCTTAAATAATTCACTCAGGGATTGTGATGCAACCGGGATTGACCACATCTACACCCAGAGCTGGTTGAGACATAAGGCTGGACACTTCAGGCTGATAGCATTGGTGAGTTTCGTTGAGCAAATGCAGACCCTTTGAAGTCATACTGCATGGTACCCATTCCATGGGTCCCAACTCTCCAGGTTCAAGGGATTCTTCCTCCAGCTAAAACATGCATGGGAAACCCAGAGTATCGTCCACCGTGTGATTGGGAAATGATTTAAAATGCATCTCAGGTTTCATAACCTGGTCCTCGGGTTCACCATTCCAGTTGCTTTACTAACACTCTCCCCACTTGGAGAGTCAGTGCCTTTAACCTCCTGTTTGGCACAGCTTGCAATTTCTGTGCAAGATGAACAGGAATAGGGAGAACCAATGAGAGACTAGCTGTAGGTGTCTGCACGGGCAAATGTAACGCTCATTTCCCACCAGGAAGAGGAATTAACCAAAGGCTCAGTGTGCCCTGCTAGAAACAGATTAGTGCCTGGAGCAATCCTGCGGTTTTGTGCCCAGCTCACAAGAAAGCGAGTTGAAGAAAGGAGCTCAGGGGCACTGTAATTCTCAAACCTGCAGAGTTATAAATGACATCTATCTACCAAAAGTATACTGAAGTAAGCCTGCGATGGGGACTTGAAAGCGGGGCAGAATTTCAGGAAAACGATTGCAGGGGGTAGACTGGAATTGCCCTGAAAGCATAGGAAAAGAGGCAGAACGTCGACAATGATGCACTTGGCCAAAAAGTGCGTATGCGTTTTTTCCTGAATATATTCAGGAAAAAACGCATACGCCCATTTTGGCCAACCAAGCAAGCCTGTAAAGGAAATCTGCACTACAATGAAATCTCACTGCCCCCCGGGCAAAAGGGCCATCTGAAAAAAGTGTAAAATCCAGAAATGTAGGACAGGATATGGAGAACAGGGAGCCTTGTTATGGTGATTGGCAGGATGTAAATTGTGAACAGCCACCCTGGAGAAGTGTATGGTGTTTCCTGAAACCCGTAAGAAACAAAGCAACACAGCCTATGGAACTTCCACTTATGGTCCTATTCCTTACGGAAATTAAAATCAAAAACAGACAGCCACCCCAATATTTGGGACGGCTGTGTTCACAAGAAGCTCGTCTACAGTACCAGGTAAATATCCCTGAAAGCAAAAAATGGATAAAGAAGTTGTGGCACGTACGTGCAATTCAATATCACTCAGCAATGAAATCTGTGTCATCAGGCCGGTAGCGGCATAGTGAGTGGATGCAGGTACGGTGATTCAACGTGAACTACGTCACACAGAAAAAGAAACATCATAAGATATCACTAATACACCGATGTAAACTTGACTACACATGAACTGAATTACAAAACAGAACAGGGTCTCAAATTTAGAAAACCAACTAGTGCTTGCTTATGGGGAAAGGTGCCTTGGGGTGCTGCATAAAACCAGAGACTGAAATTAGCACAGATAACATTCCATAAGCCAAATATGTAATAGACAAGACCTACTCCTTGCTCAACGAAATGGACTCAACACCACATATTCAACGCCTAGGAATATACCTGACTAGGAAGAATCTTAAAACCCATGGATTTATATGTCTCCGTGAGAGAATCAAGCGTGTGTACAGCGGCATAAACGCAGCAGTGAAAATCCTATAAATCCCATTATCAAAATTAATTTCAAAAACAAAACACAAAGACAGTGAAATAGAGAGCAATTCTTAAATAATTCACTCAGGGCATGTGATGCAACCGGGATTTAACACATCTACAAGCAGAGATGGTTGAGACATAAGGCTGGACACTTCAGGCTGATAGCATTGGTGAGTTTCGGTGAGCAAATGCAGACCCTTTGAAGTCATACTTCATGGTACCTATTCCATGGGTCCCAACTCTCCAGGTTCAAGAGATTCTTCCTCCAGCTAAAACATGCATGGGAAACCCACAGTACGTTCCACCGTGTGATTGGGAAACGATTTAAAATGCATCTCAGTTTTCGTATCCTGGTCCTCGTGTTCACCATTCCAGATGCTTTACTAACACTCTCCTCACTTGGAGAGTCAGTGCCTTTAATCTCCTGTCTGGCACAGCTTGCAATTTCTGTGCAAGATGAACAGGAATAGGGAGAACCAATTAGAGACTAGCTGTAGGTGTCGGCAAGGGAAAATATAACGCTCATTTCCCACCAGGAAGAGGAATTAACTAAAGGCCCAGCATGCCCGGCTGGAAACAGATTAGGGCCTGAAGCAATCCTGCGGTTTTGTGCCCAGCTCACAAGAAAGCGAGTTGAAGAAAGAAGCTCAGGGGCACTGTAATTCACATACCTGCAGAGCTATAAATGACAGCTATCCTCCAAAAATATATTGAAGTAAGCCTGCGAAGGGGACTTGAAAGCGGGGCAGAATTTCAGGAAAACGATTGCAGGGGGTAGACAGGAATTGCCCTGAAAGCATAGGAAAAGAGGCAGAACGTCGACAATGATGCACTTGGCCAAAAAGGGCGTATGCGTTTTTTCCTGAATATATTCAGGAAAAAACGCATATGCCCATTTTGGCAAACCAAGCAAGCCTGTAAAGGAAATCTGCACTACAATGAAATCTCACTGCCCCCCGGGCAAAAGGGCCATCTGAAAAAAGCGTAAAATCCAGAAAGGTAGGACAGGATATGGAGAACAGGGAGCCTTGTTATGGTGATTGGCAGGATGTAAATTGTGAACAGCCACCCTGGAGAAGTGTATGGTGTTTCCTGAAACACGTAAGAAACAAAGCAACACAGCCTATGGCAATTGCACTTATGGTCCTATTGCTTAGGGAAATTAAAATCAAAAACAGAGAGCCACTCCAAAGTTTGGGACGGCTGTGTTCCCAAGAAGCTCGTCTACAGAACCAGGTAAATATCCCAGAAAGCAAAAAATGGATAAAGAAGTTGTGGCATGTACATACAATGCAATATCACTCAGCAATGAAATCTGTGTCATCAGGCCCGTAGCGACATAGTGAGTGGATGCAGGTACGGTGATTCTACGTGAACTACGTCACACAGAAAAAGAAACATCATAAGATATCACTAATACACGGAATGTAAACTTGACTACACATGAACTGAATTACAAAACAGAACATGGTCTCAAATTTAGAAAACCAACTAGTGCTTGCTTATGGGGAAAGGTGCGTTGGGGTGCTGCATAAAACCAGAGACTGAAATTAGCACAGATAAATTTCCATAAGCCAAATATGTAATAGACAATACCTACTCCTTGCTCAACGAAATGGAAGCAACACCACATATTCAATGCCTAGGAATATACCTGACTAGGAAGAATCTTAAAACCCATGGATATATATGTCTCCGTAAGAGAATCACGCGTGTGTACAGTGGCCGAAACGCAGCAGTGAAAATCCGATAAATACCATTATCAAATTAATTTCGAAAACAAAACACAAAGACAGTGAAATAGAGAGCAATTCTTAAATAATTCACTCAGGGCATGTGATGCAACCGGGATTGACCACATCTACACCCAGAGCTGGTTGAGACATAAGGCTGGACACTTCAGGCTGATAGCATTGGTGAGTTTCGTTGAGCAAATGCAGACTCTTTGAAGTCATACTGCATGGTACCCATTCCATGGGTCCCAACTCTCCAGGTTCAAGGGATTCTTCCTCCAGCTGAAACATGCATGGGAAACCCAGAGTATGGTCCACCGTGTCATTGGGAAACGATTTAAAATGTATCTCAGTTTTCATATCCTGGTCCTCGGGTTCACCATTCCGGATGCTTTACTAACACTCTCCCCGCTTGGAGAGTCAGTGCCTTTAACCTCCTCTTTGGCACAGCTTGCAATTTCTGTGCAAGATGAACAGGAATAGGGAGAACCAATGAGAGACTAGCTGTAGGTGTCTGCACGGGCAAATGTTACGCTCATTTCCCACCAGGAAGAGGAATTAACCAAAGGCTCAGCGTGCCCTGCTGAAAACAGATTAGTGCCTGAAGCAATCCTGCGGTTTTGTGCCCAGCTCACAAGAAAGCGAGTTGAAGAAAGGAGCTCAGGGGCACTGTAATTCACAAACCTGCAGAGTTAGAAATGACAGCTATCCTCCAATAGTATATTGAAGTAAGCCTGCGAAGGTTACTTGAAAGTGGGGCAGAATTTCAGGAAAACGATTGCAGGGGGTAGACTGGAATTGCCCTGAAAGCATAGGAAAAGAGGCACAACGTCGACAATGATGCACTTGGCCAAAATGGGCGTATGCGTTTTTTCCTGAATATATTAAGGAAAAAACGCATACGCTCTTTTTGGCCAAGCAAGCAGGCCTGTAAAGGAAATCTGCACTACAATGAAATCTCACTGCCCCACCGGGCAAAAGGGCCATCTGTAAAAAGTGTAAAATCCAGAAATGTAGGACAGGATATGTAGAACAAGGAGCCTTGTTATGCTGATTGGCAGGAGGTAAATTGTGAACAGCCACCCTGGAGAAGTGTATGGTGTTTCCTGAAACACGTAAGAAAAAATGCAACACAGCCTATGGCAATTGCACTTATGGTCCTATTGTTTGGGAAATTAAAATCAAAAACAGAGAGCCACCCCAAAGTTTGGGACGGCTGTGTTCCCAAGAAGGTCGTCTACAGTACCAGGTAAATATCAGAGAAAGCAAAAAATGGATAAAGAAGTTGTGGCACGTACGTGCAATGCAATATCACTCAGCAATGAAATCTGTGTCATCAGGCCCGTAGCGGCATAGTGAGTGGATGCAGGTACGGTGATTCTACGTGAACTACATCACACAGAAAAGAAACATCATAAGATATCACTAATACACGGAATGTAAACGTGACTACACATGAACTGAATTACAAAACAGAACAGGGTCTCAAATTTAGAAAACCAACTAGTGCTTGCTTATGGGGAAATGTGCCTTGGGGTGCTGCATAAAACCAGAGACTGAAATTAGCACAAATATCTTTCCATAAGCCAAATATGTAATAGACAATACCTACTCCTGGCTCAACGAAATGGAACCAACACCACATATTCAATGCCTAGGAATATACCTGACTAGGAAGAATCTTAATACCCATGGATATATATGTCTCCGTAAGAGAATCAAGCATGTGTACAGTGGCCGAAACGCAGAAGTGAAAATCGGATAAATCCCATTATCAAATTAATTTCGAAAACAAAACACAAAGACAGTGAAATAGAGAGCAATTCTTAAATAATTCGCTCAGAGCATGTGATGCAACCGGGATTGACCACATCTACACCCAGAGCTGGTTGAGACATAAGGCTGGACACTTCAGGCTGATAGCATTGGTTAGTTTCGGGGAGCAAATGCAGTCCCTTTGAAGTCATACTGCATGGTACCCATTCCATGGGTCCCAACTCTCCAGGTTCAAGTGATTCTTCCTCCAGCTAAAACATGCATGGGAAACCCAGAGTATCGTCCACCGTGTGATTGGGAAACGATTTAAAATGCATCTCAGGGCTTCCCTGGTGGCGCAGTGGTTGAGAGTCTGCCTACCAAATCAGGGGACACGGGTTCAAGCCCTGGTCTGGGAAGATCCCACGTGCCACGGAGCAGCTGGGCCCGTGAGCTACAAACACTGAGCTCTGCGCGTCTGGAGCCTGTGCTCCGCAGCAAGAGAGGCCGCGACAGTGAGAGGCCCGCGCACCGCGATGAAGAGTGGCCCCCGCTTGCCACAACTAGAGAAAGCCCTCGCACAGAAACGAAGACCCAACACAGCCAAAAATAAATAAATGAATAAATAAATTTAAAATGCATCACAGTTTTCGTATCCTGGTCCTCGGGTTCACCATTCCAGATGCTTTACTAACACTCTCCCCGCTTGGAGAGTCAGTGCCTTTAACCTCCTGTTTGGCACAGCTTGCAATTTCTGTGCAAGATGAACAGGAATAGGGAGAACCAATGAGAGACTAGCTGTAGGTGTCTGCACGGGCAAATGTAACGCTCATTTCCCACCAGGAAGAGGAATTAACCAAAGGCTCAGCGTGCCCTGCTGGAAACAGATTAGTGCCTGAAGCAATCCTGCGGTTTTGTGCCCAGCTCACAAGAAAGCGAGTTGAAGAAAGGAGCTCAGCGGCACTGTAATTCACAAACCTGCAGAGTTATAAATGACAGCTATCCTCCAAACGTATATTGAAGTAAGCCTGCGAAGGTGACTTGAAAGTGGGGCAGAATTTCAGGAAAACGATTGCAGGTGGTAGACTGGAAGTGCCCTGAAAGCATAGGAAAAGAGGCACAACATCGTCAATGATACACTTGGCCAAAAAGGGCGTATGCGTTTTTTCCTGAATATATTCAGGAAAAAACGCATACGCCATTTTTGGCCAACCAAGCAAGCCTGTAAAGGAAATCTGCACTACAATGAAGTCTCACAGCCCCCCTGGCAAAAGGGCCATCTGAAAAAAGTGTAAAATCCAGAAAGGTAGGACAGGATATGGAGAACAGGGAGCCTTGTTATGCTGATTGGCAGGATGTAAATTGCCAACAGCCACCCTGGAGAAGTGTATGGTGTTTCCTGAAACACGTAAGAAACAAAGGAACACACCCTATTGCAATTGCACTTATGGTCCTCTTGCTTAGGGAAATTAAAATCAAAAACAGAGATCCACCCCAAAGTTTGGGACGGCTGTGTTCCCAAGAAGCTCGTCTACAGTACCAGGTAAATATCCCAGAAAGCAAAAAATGGATAAAGAAGTTGTGGCACGTACGTGCAATGCAATATCACTCAGCAATGAAATCTGTGTCATCAGGCCCGTAGCGGCATAGTGAGTGGATTCAGGTACGGTGATTCTACGTGAACTACGTCACACAGAAAAAGAAACATCATAAGATATCACTAATACACGGAATGTAAACTTGACTACACATGAACTGAATTACAAAACAGAACAGGGTCTCAAATTTAGAAAACCAACTAGTGCTTGCTTATGGGGAAAGGTGCTTTGGGGTGTTGCATACAACCAGAGACTGAAATTAGCACAGATAACTTTCCATAAGCCAAATATGTAATAGACAAGACCTACTCCTTGCTCAACGAAATGGACCCAACACGACATATTCAACGCCTAGGAATATACCTGACTAGGAAGAATCTTAAAACCCATGGATATATATGTCTCCGTAAGAGAATCAAGCGTGTGTACAGAGGCCGAAACGCAGCAGTGAAAATCCGATAAATCCCATTATCAAAATAAATTTCGAAAACAAAACACAAAGACAGTGAAATAGAGAGCAATTCTTAAATAATTCACTCAGGGCATGTGATGCAACCGGGATTGACCACATCTAAACCCAGAGCTGGTTGAGACATAAGGCTGGACACTTCAGGCTGATAGCATTGGTGAGTTTCGGTGAGCAAATGCAGACCCTTTGAAGTCATACTGCATGGTACCCATTCCATGGGTCCCAACTCTCCAGGTTCAAGGGATTCTTCCTCCAGCTGAAACATGCATGGGAAACCCAGAGTATCGTCCACCGTGTGATTGGGAAACGATTTAAAATGCATCTCAGTTTTCGTATCCTGGTCCTCGGGTTTACCATTCCAGATGCTTTACTAACACTCTCCCCGCTTGGAGAGTCAGTGCCTTTAAACTCCTGTTTGGCACAGCTTGCAATTTCTGTGCAAGATGAACAGGAATAGGGAGAACCAATGAGAGACTAGCTGTAGGTGTCTGCACGGGCAAATGTAACACTCATTGCCCACCAGGAAGAGGAATTAAACAAAGGCTCAGCGTGCCCTGCTGGAAACAGATTAGTGCCTGAAGCAATCCTGCGGTTTTGTGTCCAGCTCACAAGAAAGCGAGTTGAAGAAAGGAGCTCAGGGGCACTGTAATTCACAAACCTGCAGAGTTATAAATGACAGCTATCTTCCAAAAGTATATTGAAGTAAGCCTGCGAAGTGGACTTGAAAGCGGGGCAGAATTTCAGGAAAACGATTGCAGGGGGTACACTGGAATTGCCCTGAAAGCATAGGAAAAGAGGCACAACGTTGACAATGATGCACTTGGCCAAAAAGGGCGTATGCGTTTTTTCCTGAATATATTCAGGAAAAAACGCATACGCCCTTTTTGGCCAACCAAGCAAGCCTGTTAAAGAAATCTGCACTACAATGAAGTCTCACTGCACCCCGGGCAAAAGGGCCATCTGAAAAAAGTGTAAAATCCAGAAAGGTAGGACAGGATATGGAGAACAGGGAGCCTTGTTATGCTGATTGGAAGGATGTAAATTGCCAGCAGCCACCCTGGAGAAGTGTATGGTGTTTCCTGAAACACGTAAGAAACAAAGCAACACAGCCTATGGCACTTCCACTTATGGTCCTATAGCTTACGGAAATTAAAATCAAAAACAAACAGTCACCCCCATATTTAGGACGGCTGTGTTCACAAGAAGCTAGTCTACAGTACCAGGTATATATCCCAGAAAGCAAAAAATGGATAAAGAAGTTGTGGCACGTACGTGCAATGCAATATCACTCAGCAATGAAATCTGTGTCATCAGGCCAGTAGCGGCATAGTGAGTGGATGCAGGTACGGTGATTCTACGTGAACTACGTCACACAGAAAAAGAAACATCATAAGATATCACTAATACACGGAATGTAACTTGACTACACATGAACTGAATTACAAAACAGAACAGGGTCTCAACTTTAGAAAACCAACTAGTGCTTGCTTATGGGAAAAGGTGCCTTGGGGTGCTGCATAAAAACAGAGACTGAAATTAGCACAGATAACTCTCCATAAGCCAAATATGTAATAGACAAGACCTACTTCTTGCTCAAAGAAATGGACCCAACACCACATATTCAACGCCTAGGAATATACCTGACTAGGAAGAATCTTAAAACCCATGGATATATATGTCTCCGTAAGAGAATCAAGCGTGTGTACAGCGGCCGAAACGCAGCAGTGAAAATCCGATAAATCCCATTATCAAAATATATTTTAAAAACAAAACACAAAGACAGTGAAATAGAGAGCAATTCTTAAATAATTCACTCAGGGCATGTGATGCAAACGGGACTGACCACATCTACACCCAGAGCTGGTTGAGACATAAGGCTGGACAGTTCACGCTGATAGAATTGGTGAGTTTCGGTGAGCAAATGCAGACCCTTTTAAGTCATACTGCATGGTACCCATTCCATGGGTCCCAACTCTCCAGGTTCAAGGGATTCTTCTTTCAGCTAAAACATGCATGGGAAACACAGAGTATGGTACTCCGTGAGATTGGGAAACGATTTAAAATGGATCTCAGTTTTCGTATCCTTGTCCTATGGTTCACCATTCCAGACGCTTTACTAACACTCTCCCTGCTTGGAGAGTCAGTGCCTTTAACCTCCTGTTTGGCACAGTTTGCAATTTCTGTGCAAGATGAACAGGAATAGGGAGAACCAATGAGAGACTAGCTGTAGCTGTCTGCACGGGCAAATGTAACACTCATTGCCCACCAGGAAGAGGAATTAAACAAAGGCTTAGTGTGCCCTGCTTGAAACAGATTAGGGCCTGAAGCAATCCTGCGGTTTTGTGCCCAGGTCACAAGAAAGCGCGTTGAAGAAAGGAGCTCAGGGGCACTGTAATTCACAAACCTGCAGAGTTATAAATGACAGCTATCCTCCAAAAATATATTGAAGTAAGGCTGCGAAGGGGACTTGAAAGCGGGGCAGAATTTCAGGAAAACGATTGCAGGGGGTAGACTGGAATTGACCTGAAAGCATAGGAAAAGAGGCACAACGTCGACAATGATGCACTTGGCCAAAAAGGGCGTATGCGTTTTTTCCTGAATATATTCAGGAAAAAACGCATACGCCCTTTTTCGCCAACCAAGCAAGCCTGTAAAGGAAATCTGCACTACAATGAAGTCTCACTGCCCCCCTGGCAAAAGGGCCATCTGGAAAAAGTGTAAAATCCAGAAAGGTAGGACAGGATATGGAGAACAGGGAGCCTTGTTATGCTGATTGGCAGGATGTAAATTGCCAGCAGCCACCCTGGAGAAATGTATGGTGTTTCCTGAAAATCCTAAGAAACAAAGCAACACAGCCTATGGAAATTGCACTTATGGTCCTATTTCTTAGGGAAATTAAAATCAAAAACAGAGAGCCACCGCAAAGTTTGGGACGGCTGTCTTCCCAAGAAGCTCGTCTACATTACCAGGTAAATATCCCAGAAAGCAAAAAATGGATAAAGAAGTTGTGGCACGTACGTGCAATGCAGTATCACTCAGCAATGAAATCTGTGTCTTCAGGCCCGTAGCGGCATAGTGAGTGGATGCAGGTACGGTGAATCTACGTGAACTACGTCACACAGAAAAAGAAACATCATAAGATATCACTAATACACGGAATGTAAACTTGACTACACATGAACTGAATTACAAAACAGAACAGGGTCTCAAATTTAGAAAACCAACTAGTGCTTGCTTATGGGGAAAGGTGCCTTGGGGTGCTGCATAAAACCAGAGACTGAAATTAGCACAGATAACATTCCATAAGAAAAATATGTAATAGACAAGGCCTACTCCTTGCTCAACGAAATGGACTCAACACCACATATTCAACGCCTAGGAATATACCTGGCTAGGAAGAAACTTAATACCCATGGATATATATGTCTCCGTAAGAGAATCTAGCGTGTGTACAGCGGGCGAAACACAGCAGTGAAAATCCGATAAATCCCATTATCAAAATAAATTTCGAAAACAAAACACAAAGACAGTGAAATAGAGAGCAATTCTTAAATAATTCACTCAGGGCATGTGATGCAACCGGGATTGACCACATCTACACCCAGAGCTGGTTGAGACATAAGGCTGGACACTTCAGGCTGATAACATTGGTGAGTTTCGGTGAGCAAATGCAGACCCTTTGAAGTCATACTGCATGGTACCTATTCCATGGGTCCCAACTCTTCAGGTTCAAGGGATTCTTCCTCCAGCTAAAACATGCATGGGAAACCCACAGTATGGTCCACCGTGTGATTGGGAAACGATTTAAAATGCATCTCACTTTTCGTATCCTGGTCCTCGGGTTCACCATTCCAGATGCTTTACTAACACTCTCCCCGCTTGGAGAGTCAGTGCCTTTAACCTCCTCTTTGGAACAGCTTGCAATTTCTGTGCAAGATGAACAGGAATAGGGAGAACCAATGAGAGACTAGATGTAGGTGTCTGCACGGGCAAATGTAACGCTCATTGCCGAACAGGAAGAGGAATTAAACAAAGGCTCAGCATGCCCTGCTGGAATCAGATTAGGGCCTGAAGCAATCCTGCGGTTTTGTGCCCACCTCAGAAGAAAGCGAGTTGAAGAAAGGAGCTCAGGGGCACTGTAATTCACAAACCTGCAGAGTTATAAATGACAGCTATCCTCCAAAAATATATTGAAGTAAGCCTGCAAAGGGGACTTGAAAGCGGGGCAGAATTTCAGGAAAACGATTGCAGGGGGTAGACAGGAATTGACCTGAAAGCATAGGAAAAGAGGCACAACGTCGACAATGATGCACTTGGCCAAAAAGGGCGTATGCGTTTTTTCCTGAATATATTCAGGAAAAAACGCATACGCCCTTTTGGGCCAACCAAGCAAGCCTGTAAAGGAAATCTGCACTACAATGAAGTCTCACAGCCACCCGGGTAAAAGGGACATCTGAAAAAAGTGTAAAATCCAGAAAGGTAGGACAGGATATGGAGAACAGGGAGCCTTGTTATGCTGATTGGCAGGATGTAAATTGCCAGCAGCCACCCTGGAGAAGTGTATGGTGTTTCCTGCAACACGAAAGAAACAAAGCAACACAGCCTATGGCACTTCCACTTATGGTCCTATAGCTTACGGAAATTAAAATCAAAAACAGACAGCCACCCCAATATTTGGGACGGCTGTGTTCACAAGAAGCTCGTCTACAGTATCAGGTAAATATCCCAGAAAGCAAAAAATGGATAAAGAAGTTGTGGCACGTACGTACAATGCAATATCACTCAGCAATGAAATCTGTGTCATCAGGCACGTAGCGGAATAGTGAGTGGATGCAGATACGGTGATTCTACGTGAACTACGTCACACAGAAAAAGAAACATCATAAGATATCACTAATACACGGAATGTAAACTTGACTACACATGAACTGAATTAAAAAACAGAACAGGGTCTCAAATTTAGAAAAACAACTAGTGCTTGCTTATGGGAAAAGGTGCCTTGGGGTGCTGCATAAAACCAGAGACTGAAATTAGCACAGATAACTTTCCATAAGCCAAATATGTAATAGACAAGACCTACTCCTTGCTCAACGAAATGGACCCAACACCACATATTCAACGCCTAGGAATATACCTGACTAGGAAGAATCTTAAAACCCATGGATATATATGTCTCTGTAAGAGAATCAAGCGTGTGTACAGCGGCCGAAACGCAGCAGTGAAAATCCGATAAATCCCATTATCAAAATAAATTTCGAAAACAAAACACAAAGACAGTGAAATAGAGAGCAATTCTTAAATAATTCACTCAGGGCAGGTGATGCAACCGGTATTGACCACATCTACACCCAGAGCTGGTTGAGACATAAGGCTGGACAGTTCAGGCTGATAGCATTGGTGAGTTTCGGTGAGCAAATGCAGACCATTTGAAGTCATACTGCATGGTACCCATTCCATGGGTCCCAACTCTCCAGGTTCAAGGCATTCTTCCTCCAGCTAAAACATGCATGGGAAACCCAGAGTATCGTCCACCGTGTGATTGGGAAACGATTTAAAATGCATCTCAGTTTTCGTATCCTGGTCCTCGGCTTCACAATTCCAGATGCTTTACTAACACTCTCCCCGCTTGGAGAGTCAGTGCCTTTAACCTCCTGTTTGGCACAGCTTGCAATTTCTGTGCAAGATGAACAGGAATAGGGAGAACCAATGAGAGACTAGCTGTAGGTGTCTGCACGGGCAAATGTAACGCTCATTTCCCACAAGGAAGAGGAATTAAACAAAGGCTAAGCGTGCCCTGCTGAAAACAGATTAGGGCCTGAAGCAATCCTGCGGTTTTGTGCCCAGCTCACAAGAAAGCGAGTTGAAGAAAGGAGCTCAGGGGCACTGTAATTCACAAACCTGCAGAGTTATAAATGACAGCTATCCTCCAAAAATATATTGAAGTAAGCCTGCGAAGGGGACTTGAAAGCGGGGCAGAATTTCAGGAAAACGATTGCAGGGTTACACTGGAATTGCCCTGAAAGCATAGGAAAAGAGGCACAACGTCGACAATGATGCACTTGGCCAAAAAGGGCGTATGCGTTTTTTCCTGAATATATTCAGGAAAAAACGCATACGCCCTTTTTGGCCAACCAAGCAAGCCTGTAAATGAAATCTGCACTACAATGAAGTCTCACTGCCTCCCGGGCAAAAGGGCCAACTGAAAAAAGTGAAAATCCGGAAAGGTAGGACAGGATATGGAGAACAGGGAGCCTTGTTATGCTGATTGGCAGGATGTAAATTGCCAGCAGCCACCCTGGAGAAGTGTATGGTGTTTCCGGAAACACGTAAGAAACAAAGAAACACAGCCTATGGCACTTCTACTTATGGTCCTATAGCTTACGGAAATTAAAATCAAAAACAGACAGCCACCCCAATATTTGGGACGGCTGTGTTCACAAGAAGCTCGTCTACAGTATCAGGTAAATATCCCAGAAAGCAAAAAATGGATAAAAAAGTTGTGGCACGTACGTACAATGCAATATCACTCAGAAATGAAATCTGTGTCATCAGGCCCGTAGCGGCATAGTGAGTGGATGCAGGTACGGTGATTCTACGTGAACTACGTCACACAGAAAAAGAAACATCATAAGATATCACTAATACACGGAGTGTAAACTTGACTACACATGAACTGATTTACAAAACAGAACAGGGTCTCAAATTTTAAAAACCAACTAGTGCTTGCTTATGGGAAAAGGTGCGTTGGGGTGCTGCATAAAACCAGAGACTGAAATTAGCACGGATAACTTTCCATAAGCCAAATATGTAATAGACAAGACCTACTCCTTGCTCAACGAAATGGACCCAACACCACATATTCAACGCCTAGGAATATACCTGACTAGGAAGAATCTTAAAACCCATGGATATATATGTCTCTGTAAGAGAATCAAGCGTGTGTACAGCGGCCGAAACACAGCAGTGAAAATCCGATAAATCCCATTATCAAAATAAATTTCGAAAACAAAACACAAAGACAGTGAAATAGAGAGCAATTCTTAAATAATTCACTCAGGGCATGTGATGCAACCGCGATTGACCACATCTACACCCAGAGCTGGTTGAGAAATAAGGCTGGACAGTTCAGGCTGATAGCATTGGTGAGTTTCGGTGAGCAAATGCAGACCCTTTGAAGTCATACTGCATGGTACCCATTCCATGGGTCCCAACTCTCCAGGTTCAAGGCATTCTTCCTCCAGCTAAAACATGCATGGGAAACCCACATTATGGTCCACCGTGTGATTGGGAAACGATTTAAAATGCATCTCAGTTTTCGTATCCTGGTCCTCGGCTTCACCATTCCAGATGCTTTACTAACACTCTCCCCGCTTGGAGAGTCAGTGCCTTTAACCTCCTGTTTGGCACAGCTTGCAATTTCTGTGCAAGATGAACAGGAATAGGGAGAACCAATGAGAGACTAGCTGTAGGTGTCTGCACGGGCAAATGTAACGCTCATTTCCCACCAGGAAGAGGAATTAAACAAAGGCTCAGCATGCCCTGCCGGAAACAGATTAGGCCCTGAAGCCATCCTGCGGTTTTGTTCCCAGCTCACAAGAAAGCGAGTTGAAGAAAGGAGCTCAGGGGCACTGTAATTCACAAACCTGCAGAGTTATAAATGACAGCTATCCTCCAAAAATATATTGAAGTAAGCCTGCGAAGGGGACTTGAAAGCGGGGCAGAATTTCAGGAAAACGATTGCAGGGGGTAGACTGGAATTGCCCTGAAAGCATAGGAAAAGAGGCAGAACGTCGACAATGATGCACTTGGACAAAAAGGGCGTATGCGTTTTTTCCTGAATATATTCAGTAAAAAACGCATACGCCCTTTTTGGCCAACCAAGCAAGCCTGTAAAGGAAATCTGCACTACAATGAAGTCTCACTGCCCCCCGGGCAAAAGGGCCATCTGAAAAAAGTGTAAAATCCAGAAAGGTAGGACAGGATATGGAGAACAGGGAGCCTTGTTATGCTGATTGGCAGGATGTAAATTGCCAGCAGCCACCCTGGAGAAATGTATGGTGTCTCCTGAAACACGTAACAAACAAAGCAACACAGCCTATGGCACTTCCACTTATGGTCCTATAGCTTACGGAAATTAAAATCAAAAACAGACAGCCACCCCAATATTTGGGACGGCTGTGTTCACAAGAAGCTCGTCTACAGTATCAGGTAAATATCCCAGAAAGCAAAAAATGGATAAAGAAGTTGTGGCACGTACGTACAATGCAATATCACTCAGAAATGAAATCTGTGTCATCAGGCCCGTAGCGACATAGTGAGTGGATGCAGGTACGGTGATTCTACGTGAACTACGTCACACAGAAAAAGAAACATCATAAGATATCACTAATACACGGAATGTAAACTTGACTACACATGAACTGAATTACAAAACAGAACAGGGTCTCAAATTTAGAAAACCAAGGAGTGCTTGCTTATGGGGAAAGTTGCCTTGGGGTGCTGAATAAAACCAGAGACTGAAATTAGCACAGATAACTTTCCATAAGCCAAATATGTAATAAACAAGACCTACTCCTTGCTCAAGGAAATGGACCCAACACCACATATTCAACGCCTAGGAATATACCTGACTAGGAAGAATCTTAAAACCCATGGATATATATGTCTCCGTAAGAGAATCAAGCGTGTGTACAGCGGCCGAAACGCAGCAGTGAAAATCCGATAAATCCCATTATCAAAATAAATTTCGAAAACAAAACACAAAGACAGTGAAATAGAGGGCTATTCTTAAATAATTCACTCAGGGCATGTGATGCAACCGGGATTGACCACATCTACACCCAGAGCTGGTTGAGACATAAGGCTGGACACTTCAGGCTGATAGCATTGGTGAGTTTCGTTGAGCAAATGCAGACCCTTTGAAGTCATACTGCATGGTACCTATTCCATGGGTCCCAACTCTTCAGGTTCAAGGGATTCTTCCTCCAGCTAAAACATGCATGGGAAACCCACAGTATGGTCCACCGTGTCATTGGGAAACGATTTAAAATGCATCTCAGTTTTCGTATCCTGGTCCTCGGGTTCACCATTCCAGATGCTTTACTAACACTCTCCCTGCTTGGAGAGTCAGTGCCTTTAACCTCCTGTTTGGCACAGCTTACAGTTTCTGTGCAAGATGAACAGGAATAGGGAGAACCAATGAGAGACTAGCTGTAGGTGTCTGCACGGGCAAATGTAACGCTCATTTCCCACCAGGAAGAGGAATTAACCAAAGGCTCAGCATGCCCTGCCGGAAAAAGATTAGGGCCTGAAGCAATCCTGCGGTTTTGTGCACAGCTCAAAAGAAAGCGAGTTGAAGAAAGGAGCTCAGGGGCACTGTAATTCACAAACCTGCAGAGTTATAAATGACAGCTATCCTCCAAAGATATATTGAAGTAAGCCTGCGAAGGGGACTTGAAAGCGGGGCAGAATTTCAGGAAAACGATTGCAGGGGGTAGACTGGAATTGCCCTGAAAACATAGGAAAAGAGGCACAACGTCGAAAATGATGCACTTGGCCAAAACGGGCGTATGCGTTTTTTCCTGAATATATTCAGGAAAAAACGCATACGCCCTTTTTGGCCAACCAAGCAAGCCTGTAAAAGAAATCTGCACTACAATGAAGTCTCACTGCCCCCCGGGCAAAAGGGCCATCTGAAAATAGTGTAAAATCCAGAAAGGTAGGACAGGATATGGAGAACAGGGAGCCTTGTTATGCTGATTGGCAGGATGTAAATTGCCAGCAGCAACCCTGGAGAAGTGTATGGAGTTTCCTGAAACACGTAAGAAACAAAGCAACACAGCCTATGGCACTTCCACTTATGGTCCTATAGCTTAAGGAAATTAAAATAAAAAACAGACAGCCACCCCAGTATTTGGGACGGCTGGGTTCACAAGAAGCTCGTCTACAGTATCAGGTAAATATCCCAGAAAGCAAAAAATGGATAAAGAAGTTGTGGCACGTACGTACAATGCAATATCACTCAGCAATAAAATCTGTGTCATCAGGACCGTAGCGGCATAGTGAGTGGATGCAGGTATGGTGATTCTACGTGAACTACGTCACACAGAAAAAGAAACATCATAAGATATCACTAATACACGGAATGTAAACTTGACTACACATGAACTGAATTACAAAACAGAACAGGGTCTCAAATTTAGAAAACCAACTAGTGCTTGCTTATGGGGAAAGTTGCATTGGGGCGCTGCATAAAACCAGAGACGGAAATTAGCACAGATAACATTCCATAAGCCAAATATGTAATAGACAAGACCTACTCCTTGCTCAACGAAATGGACTCAACACCACATATTCAACGCCTAGGAATATACCTGACTAGGAAGAATCTTAAAACCCATGGATATATATGTCTCCGTAAGAGAATCAAGCGTGTGTACAGCGGCCGAAACGCAGCAGTGAAAATCCGATAAATCCCATTATCAAAATAAATTTCGAAAACAAAACACAAAGACAGTTAAATAGAGAGCAATTCTTAAATAATTCACTCAGGGCATGTGATGCAACCGGGATTGACCACATCTACACCCAGAGCTGGTTGAGACATAAGGCTGGACAGTTCAGGCTGATAGCATTGGTGAGTTTTGGTGAGCAAATGCAGTCCCTTTGAAGTCATACTGCATGGTACCTATTCCATGGGTCCCAACTCTTCAGGTTCAAGGGATTCTTTCTCCAGATAAAACATGCATGGGAAACCCACAGTATGGTCCACCGTGTGATTGGGAAACGATTTAAAATGCATCTCAGTTTTCGTATCCTGGTCCTCGGGTTCACCATTCCAGATGCATTACGAACACTCTCCCTGCTTGGAAAGTCAGTGCCTTTAACCTCCTGTTTGGCACAGCTTGCAATTTCTGTGCAAGATGAACAGGAAAAGGGAGAACCAATGAGAGACTAGCTGTAGGTGTCTGCACGGGCAAATGTAATGCTCATTTCCCACCAGGAAGTGGAATTAACCAAAGGCTCAGCATGCCCTGCCGGAAACAGATTAGGGCCTGAAGCAATCCTGCAGGTTTGTGCCCAGCTCACAAGAAAGCGAGTTGAAGAAAGGAGCTCAGGGGCACTGTAATTCACAAACCTGCAGAGTTATAAATGACAGCTATCCTCCAAAAATATATCGAAGTAAGCCTGCGAAGGGGACTTGAATGCGGGGCAGAATTTCAGGAAAACGATTGCAGGGGGTAGACAGGAATTGCCCTGAAAGCATAGGAAAAGAGGCAGAATTTCGACAATGATGCACTTGGCCAAAAAGGGCGTATGCGTTTTTTCCTGAATATATTCAGGAAAAAACGCATACGCCCTTTTTGGCCAACCAAGCAAACCTGTAAAGGAAATCTGCACTACAATGAAGTCTCACTGCCCCCCGGGCAAAAGGGCCATCTGAAAAAAGTGTAAAATCCAGAAAGGTAGGACAGGATATGGAGAACAGGGAGCCTTGTTATGCTGATTGGCAGGATGTAAATTGCCAGCAGCCACCCTGGAGAAGTGTATGGTGTTTCCTGAAACACATAAGAAACAAAGCAACACAGCCTATGGCACTTCCACTTATGGTCCTATAGCTTACGGAAATTAAAATCAAAAACAGACAGCCACCCCAATATTTGGGACGGCTGTGTTCACAAGTAGCTCGTCTACAGTATCAGGTAAATATCCCAGAAAGCAAAAAATGGATAAAGAAGTTGCGGCACGTACGTACAATGCAATATCACTCAGCAATGAAATCTGTGTCATCAGGCCCGTAGCGGCATAGTGAGTGGATGCAGGTACGGTAATTCTACGTGAACTACGTCACACAGAAAAGGAAACATCATAAGATATCACTAATACACGGAATGTAAACTTGACTACACATGAACTGAATTACAAAACAGAACAGGGTCTCAAATTTAGAAAACCAACTAGTGCTTGCTTATGGGAAAAGGTGCCTTGGGGTGCTGCATAAAACCAGAGACTGAAATTAGCACAGATAACTTTCCATAAGCCAAATATGTAATAGACAAGACCTACTCCTTGCTCAACGAAATGGACCCAACACCACATATTCAACTCCTAGGAATATACCTGACTAGGAAGAATCTTAAAACCCATGGATATATATGTCTCTGTAAGGGAATCAAGCATGTGTACAGTGGCCGAAACACAGCAGTGAAAATCCGATAAATCCCATTATCAAAATAAATTTCGAAAACAAAACACAAAGACAGTGAAATAGAGAGCAATTCTTAAATAATTCACTCAGGGCATGTGATGCAACCGGGATTGACCACATCTACACCCAGAGCTGGTTGAGACATAAGGCTGGACAGTTCAGGCTGATAGCATTGGTGAGTTTTGGTGAGCAAATGCAGACCCTTTGAAGTCATACTGCATGGTACCCATTCCATGGGTCCCAACTCTCCAGGTTCAAGGCATTCTTCCTCCAGCTAAAACATGCATGGGAAACCCACATTATGGTCCACCGTGTGATTGGGAAACGATTTAAAATGCATCTCAGTTTTCGTATCCTGGTCCTCGGCTTCACCATTCCAGATGCTTTACTAACACTCTCCCCGCTTGGAGAGTCAGTGCCTTTAACCTCCTGTTTGGCACAGCTTGCAATTTCTGTGCAAGATGAACAGGAATAGGGAGAACCAATGAGAGACTAGCTGTAGGTGTCTGCACGGGCAAATGTAACGCTCATTTCCCACCAGGAAGAGGAATTAAACAAAGGCTCAGCGTGCCCTGCTGAAAACAGATTAGGGCCTGAAGCAATCCTGCGGTTTTGTGCCCAGCTCACAAGAAAGCGAGTTGAAGAAAGGAGCTCAGGGGCACTCTAATTCACAAACCTGCAGAGTTATAAATGACAGCTATCTTCCAAAAGTATATTGAAGTAAGCCTGCGAAGGGGACTTGAAAGCGGGGCAGAATTTCAGGAAAACGATTGCAGGGGGTACACTGGAATTGCCCTGAAAGCATAGGAAAAGAGGCACAACGTCGACAATGATGAACTTGGCCAAAAAGGGCGTATGCGTTTTTTCCTGAATATATTCAGGAAAAAACGCATACGCACTTTTTGGCCAACCAAGCAAGCCTGTGATTGAAATCTGCACTACAATGAAGTCTCACTGCCCCCCGGGCAAAAGGGCCATCTGAAAAAAGTGAAAATCCGGAAAGGTAGGACAGGATATGGAGAACAGGGAGCCTTGTTATGCTGATTGGCAGGATGTAAATTGCCAGCAGCCACCCTGGAGAAGTGTATGGTGTTTCCTGCAACACGTAATAAACAAAGCAACACAGCCTATGGCACTTCCACTTATGGTCCTATAGCTTACGGAAATTAAAATCAAAAACAGACAGCCACCCCAATATTTGGGACGGCTGTGTTCACAAGAAGCTCGTCTACAGTATTAGGTAAATATCCCAGAAAGCAAAAAATGGATAAAGAAGTTGTGGCACGTACGTACAATGCAATATCACTCAGAAATGAAATCTGTGTCATCAGGCCCGTAGCGGCATAGTGAGTGGATGCAGGTACGGTGATTCTACGTGAACTACGTCACACAGAAAAAGAAACATCATAAGATATCACTAATACACGGAATGTAAACTTGACTACACATGAACTGAATTACAAAACAGAACAGGGTCTCAAATTTAGAAAACCAACTAGTGCTTGCTTATGGGAAAAGGTGCCTTGGGGTGCTGCATAAAACCAGAGACTGAAATTAGCACAGATAACTTTCAGTAAGCCAAATATGTAATACACATGACCTACTCCTTGCTCAACGAAATGGACCCAACACCACATATTCAACGCCTAGGAATATACCTGACTAGGAAGAATCTTAAAACCCATGGATATATATGTCTCTGTAAGAGAAACAAGCGTGTGTACAGCGGCCGAAACACAGCAGTGAAAATCCGATAAATCCCATTATCAAAATAAATTTCGAAAACAAAACACAAAGACAGTGAAATAGAGAGCAATTCTTAAATAATTCACTCAGTGCATGTGATGCAACCGGGATTGACCACATCTACACCCAGAGCTGGTTGAGACATAAGGCTGGACACTTCAGGCTGATAGCATTGGTGAGTTTCGGTGAGCAAATGCAGACCCTTTGAAGTCATACTGCATGGTACCCATTCCATGGGTCCCAACTCGCCAGGTTCAAGGCATTCTTCCTCTAGCTAAAACATGCAAGGGAAACCCACATTATGGTCCACCGTGTGATTGGGAAACGATTTAAAATGCATCTCAGTTTTCGTATCCTGGTCCTCGGCTTCACCATTCCAGATGCTTTATTAACACTCTCCCCACTTGGAGAGTCAGTGCCTTTAACCTCCTGTTTGGCACAGCTTGCAATTTCTGTGCAAGATGAACAGGAATAGGGAGAACCAATGAGAGACTAGCTGTAGGTGTCTGCACGGGCAAATGTAACGCTCATTTCCCACCAGGAAGAGGAATTAAACAAAGGCTCAGTGTGCCCTGCTGGAAACAGATTAGGGCCTGAAGCAATCCTGCGGTTTTGTGCCCAGCTCACAAGAAAGGGAGTTGAAGAAAGGAGCTCAGGGGCACTGTAATTCACAAACCTACAGAGTTATAAATGACAGCTATCCTCCAAAAATATATTGAAGTAAGACTGCGAAGGGCACTTGAAAGCAGGGCAGAATTTCAGGAAAACGATTGCAGGGGGTAGACTGGAATTGCCCTGAAAGCATAGGAAAAGAGGCACAACGTCGAAAATGATGCACTTGGCCAAAAAGGGCATATGCGTTTTTTCCTGTATATATTCAGGAAAAAACGCATACGCCCTTTTTGGCCAACCAAGCAAGCCTGTAAAGGAAATCTGCACTACAATGATGTCTGACTGCCCGCCGGGCAAAAGGGCCATCTGAAAAAAGTGTAAAATCCAGAAAGGTAGGACAGGATATGGAGAACAGGGAGCCTTGTTATGCTGATTGGCAGGATGTAAATTGCCAGCAGCAACCCTGGAGAAGTGTATGGATTTTCCTGAAACACGTAAGAAACAAAGCAACACAGCCTATGGCACTTCCACTTATGGTCCTATAGCTTAAGGAAACTAAAATCAAAAACAGACAGCCACCCCAATATTTGGGACGGCTGGGTTCACAAGAAGCTCGTCTACAGTATCAGGTAAATATCCCAGAAAGCAAAAAATGGATAAAGAAGTTGTGGCACGTACGTACAATGCAATATCACTCAGCAATGAAATCTGTGTCATCAGGCCCTTAGCGGCATAGTGAGTGGATTCAGGTACGGTGATTCTACGTGAATTACGTCACACAGAAAAAGAAACATCATAAGATATCACTAATACACGGAATGTAAACTTGACTACTCATGAACTGAATTACAAAACAGAACAGGGTCTCAAATTTAGAAAACCAACTAGTGCTTGATTATGGGGAAAGGTGCCTTGGGGTGCTGCATAAAACCAGAGACTGAAATTAGCACAGATATTTCCATAAGGCAAATATGTAATAGACAAGACCTACTCCTTGCTCAACGAAATGGACCCAACACCACATATTCAACGCCTAGGAATATACCTGACTAGGAAGAACCTTAAAACCCATGGATATATATGTCTCCGTAAGAGAATCCAGCATGTGTACAGCGGCCGAAAGGCAGCAGTGAAAATCCGATAAATCCCTTTATCAAAATAAATTTCGAAAACAAAACACAAAGAGAGTGAAATAGAGAGCAATTCTTAAATAATTCACTCAGGGCATGTGATGCAACCGGGATTGACCACATCTACACCCAGAGCTGGTAGAGACATAAGGCTGGACAGTTCAGGCTGATAGCATTGGTGAGTTTCGGTGAGCAAATGCAGACCCTTTGAAGTCATACTGCATGGTACCCATTCCATGAGTCCCAACTCTCCAGGTTCAAGGGATTCTTCCTCCAGCTAAAACATGCAAGGGAAACCCACATTATGGTCCACCGTGTGATTGGGAAACGATTTAAAATGCATCTCAGTTTTCGTATCCTGGTTCTCGGGTTCACCATTCCAGATGCTTTACTAACACTCTCCCTGCTTGGAGAGTCAGTGCCTTTAACCTCCTGTTTGGCACAGCTTACACTTTCTGTGCAAGATGAACAGGAATAGGGAGAACCAATGAGAGACTAGCTGTAGGTGTCTGCACGGGCAAATGTAACGCTCATTTCCCACCAGGAAGAGGAATTAACCAAAGGCTCAGCATGCCCTGCCGGAAAAAGATTAGGGCCTGAAGCAATCCTGCGGTTTTGTGCCCAGCTCAAAAGAAAGCGAGTTGAAGAAAGGAGCTCAGGGGCACTGTAATTCACAAACCTGCAGAGTTATAAATGACAGCTATCCTCCAAAAATATATTGAAGTAAGCCTGCGTAGGGGACTTGAAAGCGGGGCAGAATTTCAGGAAAACGATTGCAGGGGGTAGACTGGAATTGCCCTGAAAACATAGGAAAAGAGGCACAACGTCGACAATGATGCACTTGGCCAAAACGGGCGTATGCGTTTTTTCCTGAATATATTCAGGAAAAAACGCATATGCCCTTTTTGGCCAACCAAGCAAGCCTGTAAAAGAAATCTGCACTACAATGAAGTCTCACTGCCCCCCGGGCAAAAGGGCCATCTGAAAATAGTGTAAAATCCAGAAAGGTAGGACAGGATATGGAGAACAGGGAGCCTTGTTATGCTGATTGGTAGGATGTCAATTGCCAGCAGCCACCCTGGAGAAGTGTATGGTGTTTCCTGCAACACGTAAGAAACAAAGCAACACAGCCTATGGCACTTCCACTTATGGTCCTATAGCTGACGTAAATTAAAATCAAAACAGACAGCCACCCCAATATTTGGGACGGCTGTGTTCAAAAGAAGCTCGTCTACAGTATTAGGTAAATATCTCAGAATGCAAAAAATGGATAAAGAAGTTGTGGCACGTACGTACAATGCAATATCACTCAGAAATGAAATCTGTGTCATCAGGCCCGTAGTGGCATAGTGAGTGGATGTAGGTACGGTGATTCTACGTGAACTACGTCACACAGAAAAAGAAACATCATAAGATATCACTAATACACGGAATGTAAACTTCACTACACATGAACTGAATTACAAAACAGAACAGGGTCTCAAATTTAGAAAACCAACTAGTGCTTGCTTATGGGAAAAGGTGCCTTGGGGTGCTGCATAAAACCAGAGACTGAAATTACCACAGATAACTTTCCATAAGCCAAATATGTAATAGACAAGACCTACTCCTTGCTCAGCGAAATGGACCCAACACCACATATTCAACGCCTAGGAATATACCTGACTAGGAAGAATCTTAAAACCCATGGATATATATGTCTCTGTAAGGGAATCAAGCATGTGTACAGTGGCCGAAACACAGCAGTGAAAATCCGATAAATCCCATTATCAAAATAAATTTCGAAAACAAAACACAAAGACAGTGAAATAGAGAGCAATTCTTAAATAATTCACTCAGGGCATGTGATGCAACCGGGATTGACCACATCTACACCCAGAGCTGGTTGAGACATAAGGCTGGACAGTTCAGGCTGATAGCATTGGTGAGTTTTGGTGAGCAAATGCAGACCCTTTGAAGTCATACTGCATGGTACCCATTCCATGGGTCCCAACTCTCCAGGTTCAAGGCATTCTTCCTCCAGCTAAAACATGCATGGGAAACCCACATTATGGTCCACCGTGTGATTGGGAAACGATTTAAAATGCATCTCAGTTTTCATATCCTGGTCCTCGGCTTCACCATTCCAGATGCTTTACTAACCCTCTCCCCGCTTGGAGAGTCAGTGCCTTTAACCTCCTGTTTGGCACAGCTTGCAATTTCTGTGCAAGATGAACAGGAATAGGGAGAACCAATGAGAGACCAGCTGTAGGTGTCTGCAAGGGCAAATGTAACGCTCATTTCCCACCAGGAAGATGAATTAAACAAAGGCTCAGCGTGCCCTGCTGAAAAGAGATTAGGGCCTGAAGCAATCCTGCGGTTTTGTGCCCAGCTCACAAGAAAGCGAGTTGAAGAAAGGAGCTCAGGGGCACTGTAATTCACAAACCTGCAGAGTTATAAATGACAGCTATCTTCCAAAAGTATATTGACGTAAGCCTGCGAAGGGGACTTGAAAGCGGGGCAGAATTTCAGGAAAACGATTGCAGGGGGTACACTGGAATTGCCCTGAAAGCATAGGAAAAGAGGCACAACGTCGACAATGATGCACTTGGCCAAAAAGGGCGTATGCGTTTTTTCCTGAATATATTCATGAAAAAACGCATACGCCCTTTTTCGCCAACCAAGCAAGCCTGTAATTGAAATCTGCACTACAATGAAGTCTCACTGCCCCCCGGGCAAAAGGGCCATCTGAAAAAAGTGAAAATTCGGAAAGGTAGGACAGGATATGGAGAACAGGGAGCCTTGTTATGCTGATTGGCAGGATGTAAATTGCCAGCAGCCACCCTGGAGAAGTGTATGGTGTTTCCTGCAACACGTAAGAAACAAAGCAACACAGCCTATGGCACTTCCACTTATGGTCGTATAGCTTACGGAAATTAAAATCAAAAACAGACAGCAACCACAATATTTGGGACGGCTGTGTTCACAAGAAGCTCGTCTACAGTATAAGGTAAATATCCCAGAAAGCAAAAAATGGATAAAGAAGTTGTGGCACGAAAGTACAATTCAATATCACTTAGAAATGAAATCTGTGTCATCAGGCCCGTAGCGGCATAGTGAGTGGATGCAGGTACGGTGATTCTACGTGAACTACGTCACACAGAAAAAGAAACATCATAAGATATCACTAATACACGGAATGTAAACTTGACTACACATGAACTGAATTACAAAACAGAACAGGGTCTCAAATTTAGAAAACCAACTAGTGCTTGCTTATGGGTAAAGGTGCCTTGGGGTGCTGCATAAAAGCAGAGACTGAAATTAGCACAGATAACTTTCAGTAAGCCAAATATGTAATACACAAGACCTACTCCTTGCTCAACGAAATGGACCCAACACCACATATTCAACGCCTAGGAATATACCTGACTAGGAAGAATCTTAAAACCCATGGATATATATGTCTCTGTAAGAGAATCAAGCGTGTGTACAGCGGCCGAAACACAGCAGTGAAAATCCGATAAATCCCATTATCAAAATAAATTTCGAAAACAAAACACAAAGACAGTGAAATAGAGAGCAATTCTTAAATAATTCACTCAGTGCATGTGATGCAACCGGGATTGACCACATCTACACCCAGAGCTGGTTGAGACATAAGCCTGGACAGTTCAGGCTGATAGCATTGGTGAGTTTCGGTGAGCAAATGCAGACCCTTTGAAGTCATACTGCATGGTACCCAATCCCTGGGTCCCAACTCGCCAGGTTCAAGGCATTCTTCCTCCAGCTAAAACATGCAAGGGAAACCCACATTATGGTCCACCGTGTGATTGGGAAACGATTTAAAATGCATCTCAGTTTTCGTATCCTGGTCCTCGGCTTCACCATTCCAGATGCTTTACTAACAATCTCCCCGCTTGGAGAGTCAGTGCCTTTAACCTCCTGTTTGGCACAGCTTGCAATTTCTGTGCAAGATGAACAGGAATAGGGAGAACCAATGAGAGACTAGCTGTAGGTGTCTGCACGGGCAAATGTAACGCTCATTTCCCACCAGGAAGAGGAATTAAACAAAGGATCAGCGTGCCCTGCTGAAAACAGATTAGGGCCTGAAGCAATCCTGCGGTTTTGTGCCCAGCTCACAAGAAAGGGAGTTGAAGAAAGGAGCTCAGGGGCACTGTAATTCACAAACCTACAGAGTTATAAATGACAGCTATCCTCCAAAAATATATTGAAGTAAGACTGCGAAGGGGACTTGAAAGCGGGACAGAATTTCAGGGAAACGATTGCAGGGGGTAGACTAGAATTGCCCTGAAAGCATAGGAAAAGAGGCACAACGTCGAAAATGATGCACTTGGCCAAAAAGGGCATATGCGTTTTTTCCTGAATATATTCAGGAAAAAACGCATACGCCCTTTTTGGCCAACCAAGCAAGCCTGTAAAGGAAATCTGCACTACAATGATGTCTGACTGCCCGCCGGGCAAAAGGGCCATCTGAAAAAAGTGTAAAATCCAGAAAGGTAGGACAGGATATGGAGAACAGGGAGCCTTGTTATGCTGATTGGCAGGATGAAATTTGCCAGCAGCAACCCTGGAGAAGTGTATGGAGTTTCCTGAAACACGTAAGAAACAAAGCAACACAGCCTATGGCACTTCCACTTATGGTCCTATAGCTTAAGGAAATTAAAATAAAAAACAGACAGCCACCCCAGTATTTGGGAAGGCTGGGTTGACAAGAAGCTCGTCTACAGTATCAGGTAAATATCCCAGAATGCAAAAGATGGATAAAGAAATTGTGGCACGTACGTACAATGCAATATCACTCAGCAATGAAATCTGTGTCATCAGGACCATAGCGGCATAGTGAGTGGATGCAAGTATGGTGATTCTACGTGAACTACGTCACACAGAAAAAGAAACATCATAAGATATCACTAATACACGGAATGTAAACTTGACTACACATGAACTGAATTACAAAACAGAACAGGGTCTCAAATTTAGAAAACCAACTAGTGCTTGCTTATGGGGAAAGTTGCGTTGGGGCGCTGCATAAAACCAGAGACTGAAATTAGCACAGATAACATTCCATAAGCCAAATATGTAATAGACAAGACCTACTCCTTGCTCAGCGAAATGGACTCAACACCACATATTCAACGCCTAGGAATATACCTGACTAGGAAGAATCTTAAAACCCATGGATATATATGTCTCCGTAAGAGAATCAAGCGTGTGTACAGCGGCCGAAACGCAGCAGTGAAAATCCGATAAATCCCATTATCAAAATAAATTTCGAAAACAAAACACAAAGACAGTTAAATAGAGAGCAATTCTTAAATAATTCACTCAGGGCATGTGATGCAACCGGGATTGACCACATCTACACCCAGAGCTGGTTGAGACATAAGGCTGGACACTTCAGGCTGATAGCATTGGTGAGTTTCGGTGAGCAAATGCAGACCCTTTGAAGTCATACTGCATGGTACCTATTCCATGGGTCCCAACTCTTCAGGTTCAAGGGATTCTTCCTCCAGCTAAAACATGCATGGGAAACCCACAGTATGGTCCACCATGTGATTGGGAAACGATTTAAAATGCATCTCAGTTTTCGTATCCTGGTCCTCGGTTTCACCATTCCAGATGCTTTACTAACACTCTCCCTGCTTGGAGAGTCAGTGCCGTTAACCTCCTGTTTGGCACAGCTTACAGTTTCTGTGCAAGATGAACAGGAATAGGGAGAACCAATGAGAGACTAGCTGTAGGTGTCTGCACGGGCAAATGTAATGCTCATTTCCCACCAGGAAGAGGAATTAACCAAAGGCTCAGCATGCCCTGCCGGAAAAAGATTAGGGCCTGAAGCAATCCTGCGGTTTTGTGCCCAGCTCAAAAGAAAGCGAGTTGAAGAAAGGAGCTCAGGGGCACTGTAATTCACAAACCTGCAGAGTTATAAATGACAGCTATCCTCCAAAGATATATTGAAGTAAGCCTGCGAAGGGGACTTGAAAGCGGGGCAGAATTTCAGGAAAACGATTGCAGGGGGTAGACTGGAATTGCCCTGAAAACATAGGAAAAGAGGCACAACGTCGACAATGATGCACTTGGCCAAAACGGGCGTATGCGTTTTTTCCTGAATATATTCAGGAAAAAACGCATACGCCCTTTTTGGCCAACCAAGCAAGCCTGTAAAAGAAATCTGCACTACAATGAAGTCTCACTGCCCCCCGGGCAAAAGGGCCATCTGAAAAAAGTGTAAAATCCAGAAAGGTAGGACAGGATATGGAGAACAGGGAGCCTTGTTATGCTGATTGGCAGGATGTCAATTGCCAGCAGCCACCCTGGAGAAGTGTATGGTGTTTCCTGCAACACATAAGAAAAAAAGCAACACAGCCTATGGCACTTCCACTTATGGTCCTATAGCTTACGTAAATTAAAATCAAAAACAGACAGCCACAGCAATATTTGGGACGGCTGTGTTCACAAGAAGCTCGTCTACAGTATTAGGTAAATATCCCAGAATGCAAAAAATGGATAAAGAAGTTGTGGCACGTACGTACAATGCAATATCACTCAGCAATGAAATCTGTGTCATCAGGCCCGTAGCGGCATTGTGAGTGGATGCAGGTATGGTGATTCTACGTGAACTACGTCACACAGAAAAAGAAACATCATAAGATATCACTAATACACGGAATGTAAACTTGACTACACATGAACTGAATTACAAAACAGAACAGGGTCTCAAATTTAGAAAACCAACTAGTGCTTGCTTATGGGGAAAGTTGCGTTGGGGCGCTGCATAAAAGCAGAGACTGAAATTAGCACAGATAACATTCCATAAGCCAAATATGTAATAGACAAGACCTACTCCTTGCTCAACGAAATGGACTCAACACCACATATTCAACGCCTAGGAATATACCTGACTAGGAAGAATCTTAAAACCCATGGATATATATGTCTCCGTAAGAGAATCAAGCGTGTGTACAGCGGCCGAAACGCAGCAGTGAAAATCCGATAAATCCCATTATCAAAATAAATTTCGAAAACAAAACACAAAGACAGTGAAATAGAGAGCAATTCTTAAATAATTCACTCAGGGCATGTGATGCAACCGGGATTGACCACATCTACACCCAGAGCTGGTTGAGACATAAGGATGGACACTTCAGGCTGATAGCATTGGTGAGTTTCGGTGAGCAAATGCAGACCCTTTGAAGTCATACTGCATGGTACCTATTCCATGGGTCCCAACTCTTCAGGTTCAAGGGATTCTTCCTCCAGCTAAAACATGCATGGGAAACCCACAGTATGGTCCACCGTGTGATTGGGAAACGATTTAAAATGCATCTCAGTTTTCGTATCCTGGTCCTCGGTTTCACCATTCCAGATGCTTTACTAACACTCTCCCTGCTTGGAGAGTCAGTGCCTTTAACCTCCTGTTTGGCACAGCTTACAGTTTCTGTGCAAGATGAACAGGAATAGGGAGAACCAATGAGAGACTAGCTGTAGGTGTCTGCACGGGCAAATGTAACGCTCATTTCCCACCAGGAAGAGGAATTAACCAAAGGCTCAGCATGCCCTGCCGGAAAAAGATTAGGGCCTGAAGCAATCCTGCGGTTTTGTGCCCAGCTCAAAAGAAAGCGAGTTGAAGAAAGGAGCTCAGGGGCACTGTAATTCACAAACCTGCAGAGTTATAAATGACAGCTATCCTCCAAAGATATATTGAAGTAAGCCTGCGAAGGGGACTTGAAAGCGGGGCAGAATTTCAGGAAAACGATTGCAGGGGGTAGACTGGAATTGCCCTGAAAACATAGGAAAAGAGGCACAACGTCGACAATGATGCACTTGGCCAAAACGGGCGTAGGCGTTTTTTCCTGAATATATACAGGAAAAAACGCATACGCCCTTTTTGGCCAACCAAGCAAGCCTGTAAAAGAAATCTGCACTACAATGAAGTCTCACTGCCCCCCGGGCAAAAGGGCCATCTGAAAAAAGTGTAAAATCCAGAAAGGTAGGACAGGATATGGAGAACAGGGAGCCTTGTTATGCTGATTAGCAGGATGTAAATTGCCAGCAGCCACCCTGGAGAAGTGTATGGTGTTTCCTGCAACACGTAAGAAAAAAAGCAACACAGCCTATGGCACTTCCACTTATGGTCCTATAGCTTACGTAAATTAAAATCAAAAACAGACAGCCACCCCAATATTTGGGACGGCTGTGTTCACAAGAAGCTCGTCTACAGTATTAGGTAAATATCCCAGAAAACAAAAAATGGATAAAGAAGTTGTGGCACGTACGTACAATGCAATATCACTCAGCAATGAAATCTGTGTCATCAGGCCCGTAGCGGCATAGTGAGTGGATGCAGGTACGGTGATTCTACGTGAACTACGTCACACAGAAAAAGAAACATCATAAGATATCACTAATACACGGAATGTAAACTTGACTACACATGAACTGAATTACAAAACAGAACAGGGTCTCAAATTTAGAAAACCAACTAGTGCTTGCTTATGGGGAAAGGTGCGTTGGGGTGCTGCATAAAACCAGAGACTGAAATTAGCACAGATAACATTCCATAAGCCAAATATGTAATAGATAAGACCTACTCCTTGCTCAACGAAATGCACTCAACACCACATATTCAACGCCTAGGAATATACCTGACTAGGAAGAATCTTAAAACCCATGGATTTATATGTCTCCGTAAGAGAATCAAGCGTGTGCACAGCGGCATAAACGCAGCAGTGAAAATCCAATAAATCCCATTATCAAAATAAATTTCGAAAACAAAACACAAAGACAGTGAAATAGAGAGCAATTCTTAAATAATTCACTCAGGGCATGTGATGCAACCGGGATTGACCACATCTACACCCAGAGCTGGTTGAGACATAAGGATGGACACTTCAGGCTGATAGCATTGGTGAGTTTCGGTGAGCAAATGCAGACCCTTTGAAGTCATACTGCATGGTACCTATTCCATGGGTCCCAACTCTTCAGGTTCAAGGGATTCTTCCTCCAGCTAAAACATGCATGGGAAACCCACAGTATGGTCCACCGTGTGATTGGGAAACGATTTAAAATGCATCTCAGTTTTCGTATCCTGGTCCTCGGTTTCACCATTCCAGATGCTTTACTAACACTCTCCCTGCTTGGAGAGTCAGTGCCTTTAACCTCCTGTTTGGCACAGCTTACAGTTTCTGTGCAAGATGAACAGGAATAGGGAGAACCAATGAGAGACTAGCTGTAGGTGTCTGCACGGGCAAATGTAACGCTCATTTCCCACCAGGAAGAGGAATTAACCAAAGGCTCAGCATGCCCTGCCGGAAAAAGATTAGGGCCTGAAGCAATCCTGCGGTTTTGTGCCCAGCTCAAAAGAAAGCGAGTTGAAGAAAGGAGCTCAGGGGCACTGTAATTCACAAACCTGCAGAGTTATAAATGACAGCTATCCTCCAAAGATATATTGAAGTAAGCCTGCGAAGGGGACTTGAAAGCGGGGCAGAATTTCAGGAAAACGATTGCAGGGGGTAGACTGGAATTGCCCTGAAAACATAGGAAAAGAGGCACAACGTCGACAATGATGCACTTGGCCAAAACGGGCGTAGGCGTTTTTTCCTGAATATATACAGGAAAAAACGCATACGCCCTTTTTGGCCAACCAAGCAAGCCTGTAAAAGAAATCTGCACTACAATGAAGTCTCACTGCCCCCCGGGCAAAAGGGCCATCTGAAAAAAGTGTAAAATCCAGAAAGGTAGGACAGGATATGGAGAACAGGGAGCCTTGTTATGCTGATTAGCAGGATGTAAATTGCCAGCAGCCACCCTGGAGAAGTGTATGGTGTTTCCTGCAACACGTAAGAAAAAAAGCAACACAGCCTATGGCACTTCCACTTATGGTCCTATAGCTTACGTAAATTAAAATCAAAAACAGACAGCCACCCCAATATTTGGGACGGCTGTGTTCACAAGAAGCTCGTCTACAGTATTAGGTAAATATCCCAGAAAACAAAAAATGGATAAAGAAGTTGTGGCACGTACGTACAATGCAATATCACTCAGCAATGAAATCTGTGTCATCAGGCCCGTAGCGGCATAGTGAGTGGATGCAGGTACGGTGATTCTACGTGAACTACGTCACACAGAAAAAGAAACATCATAAGATATCACTAATACACGGAATGTAAACTTGACTACACATGAACTGAATTACAAAACAGTACAGGGTCTCAAATTTAGAAAACCAACTAGTGCTTGCTTATGGGGAAAGGTGCGTTGGGGTGCTGCATAAAACCAGAGACTGAAATTAGCACAGATAACATTCCATAAGCCAAATATGTAATAGATAAAACCTACTCCTTGCTCAACGAAATGCACTCAACACCACATATTCAACGCCTAGGAATATACCTGACTAGGAAGAATCTTAAAACCCATGGATTTATATGTCTCCGTAAGAGAATCAAGCGTGTGCACAGCGGCATAAACGCAGCAGTGAAAATCCAATAAATCCAATTATCAAAATAAATTTCAAAATCAAAACACAAAGAGACTGAAATAGAGAGCAATTCTTAAATAATTCACTCAGAGGATGTGATGCAACCGGGATTGACCACATCTACACCCAGAGCTGGTTGAGACATAAGGCTGGACACTTCAGGCTGATAGCATTGGTGAGTTTCGGTGAGCAAATGCAGACCCTTTGAAGTCATACTGCATGGTACCTATTCCATGGGTCCCAATTCTTCGGGTTCAAGGGATTCTTCCTCCAGCTAAAACATGCATGGGAAACCCACAGTATGGTCCACCGTGGGATTGGGAAACGATTTAAAATGCATCTCAGTTTTCGTATCCTGGTCCTCGGGTTCACCATTCCAGATGCTTTACTAACAGTCTCCCTGCTTGGAGAGTCAGTGCCTTTAACCTCCTGTTTGGCACAGCTTGCAATTTCTGTGCAAGATGAACAGGAATAGGGAGAACCAATGAGAGACTAGCTGTAGGTGTCTGCACAGGCAAATATAACGGTCATTTCCCACCAGGAAGAGGAATTAACCAAAGGCTCAGTGTGCCCTGGGGAAACAGATTAGGGCCTGAAGCAATCCTGCGGTTTTGTGCCCAGCTCACAAGAAAGCGCGTTGAAGAAAGGAGCTCAGGTGCACTGTAATTCACAAACTTGCAGAGTTATAAATGACAGCTATCCTCCAAAAATATATTGAAGAAAGCCTGCGAAGGGGACTTGAAAGCGGGGCAGAATTTCAGGAAAACGATTGCAGGGGGTAGACTGGAATTGCCCTGAAAGCATAGGAAAAGAGGCAGAACGTCGACAATGATGCACTTGGCCAAAAAGGGCGTATGCGTTTTTTCCTGAATATATTCAGGAAAACACGCATACGCCCTTTTTGGCAAACCAAGCAAGCCTGTAAAGGTAATCTGCACTACAATGAAGTCTCACTGCCCCCCGGGCAAAAGGGCCATCTGAAAAAAGTGTAAAATCCAGAAAGATAGGACAGGATATGGAGAACAGGGTGCCTAGTTATGCTGATTGGCAGGATGTAAATTGCCAGCAGCCACCCTGGAGAAGTGTATGGTGTTTCCTGAAACACGTAAGAAACAAAGCAACACAGCCTATGGTACTTCCACTTATGGTCCTATAGCTTACGGAAATTAAAATCAAAAACAGACAGCCACCCCAATATTTGGGACGGCTGTGTTCACAAGAAGCTCGTCTACAGTATCATGTAAATATCCCAGAAAGCAAAAAATGGATAAAGAAGTTGTGGCACGTACGTGCAATGCAATATCACTCAGCAATGAAATCTGTGTCATCAGGCCCGTAGCGGCATAGTGAATGGATGCATGTACGGTGATTCTACGTGAACTACGTCACACAGAAAAAGAAACATCATAAGATATCACTGATACACGGAATGTAAACTTGACTACACATGAACTGAATTACAAAACAGAACAGGGTCTCAAATTTAGGAAACCAACTAGTGCTTGCTTATGGGGAAAGGTGCCTTGGGGTGCTGCATAAAACCAGAGACTGAAATTAGCACAGATAACATTCCATAAGCCAAATATGTAATAGACATGACCTACTCCTTGCTCAACGAAATGGACCCAACACCACATATTCAACGCCTAGGAATATACCTGACTAGTAAGAATCTTAAAACCCATGGATATACATGTCTCCGTAAGAGAATCAAGCATGTGTACAGCGGCCAAAACGCAGCAGTGAAAATCCGATAAATCCCAATATCAAAGTAAATTTCGAAAACAAAACACAAAGACAGTGAAATAGAGAGCAATTCTTAAATAATTCACTCAGGGCATGTGATGCAACCGGGATTGACCACATCTACACCCAGAGCTGGTTGAGACAAAAGGCTGGACACTTCAGGCTGATAGCATTGGTGAGGTTCGCTGAGCAAATGCAGACCCTTTGAAGTCATACTGCTTGGTACCTATTCCATGGGTCCCAATTCTTCGGGTTCAAGGGATTCTTCCTCCAGCTAAAACATGCATGGAAACCCACAGTATGGTCCACCGTGTGACTGGGAAACGATTTAAAATGCATCTCAGTTTTTGTATCCTGGTCCTCGTGTTCACCATTCCAGATGCTTTACTAACACTCTCCCTGCTTGGAGAGTCAGTGCCTTTAACCTCCTGTTTGGCACAGCTTGCAATTTCTGTGCAAGATGAACAGGAATAGGGAGATTCAATGAGAGACTAGCTATAGGTGTCTGCACGGGCAAATGTAACGCTCATTTCCCACCAGGAAGAGGAATTAACCAAAGGCTCAGTATGCCCTGCCGGAAACAGATTAGGGCCTGAAGCAATCCTGCCGTTTTGTGCCCAGCTCACAAGAAAGCGAGATGAAGAAAGGAGCTCAGGGGCACTGTAATTCACAAACCTGCAGAGTTATAAATGACAGCTATCCTCCAAAAATATATTGAAGTAAGCCTGCGAAGGGGACTTGAAATCGGGGCAGAATTTCAGGAAAACGATTGCAGGGGGTAGACTGGAATTGCCCTGAAAGCATAGGAAAAGAGGCACAACGTCGACAATGATGCACTTGGTCAAAAATGGGGTATGCGTTTTTGCCTGAATATATTCAGGAAAAAACGCATACGCCCTTTTTGGCCAACCAAGCAAGCCTGTAAAGGAAATCTGCACTACAATGAAGTCTCACTGCCCCCCGGGCAAGAGGGCCATCTGAAAAAAGTGTAAAATCCAGAATGGTAGGACAGGATATGGAGAACAGGAAGCCTTGTTATCCTGATTGGCAGGATGTAAATTGCCAGCAGTCACCCTGGAGAAGTGTATGGTGTTTCCTGAAACACGTAAGAAACAAAGCAACACAGCCTATGGCACTTCCACTTATGGTCCTATAGCTTACGGAAATTAAAATCAAAAACAGACAGCCACCCCAATATTTGGGACGGCTGTGTTCACAAGAAGCTCGTCTACAGTATCAGGTAAATATCCCAGAAATCAAAAAACGGATAAAGAAGTTGTGGCACGTACGTACAATGCAATATCACTCAGCAATGAAATCTGTGTCATCAGGCCCGTAGCGGCATAGTGAGTGGATGCAGGTACGGTGATTCTTCGTGAACTACGTCACACAGAAAAAGAAACATCATAAGATATCACTAATACACGGAATGTAAACTTGACTACACATGAACTGAATTACAAAACAGAACAGGGTCTCAAATTTAGAAAACCAACTAGTGCTTGCTTATGGGGAAAGGTGCGTTGGGGTGCTGCATAAAACTAGAGACTGAAATTAGCACAGATAACTTTCCATAAGCCAAATATGTACTAGACAAGACCTACTCCTTGCTCAACGAAATGGACCGAACACCACATATTCAACGCCTAGGAATATACCTGACTAGGAAGAATCTTAAAACCCATGGATATATATGTCTCCTTAAGAGAATCAACCGTGTGTACAGCGGCCGAAACGCAGCAGTGGAAATCCGATAAATCCCATTATCAAAATAAATTTCGAAAACAAAACACAAAGACAGTGAAATAGAGAGCAATTCTTAAATAATTCACTCAGGGCATGTGATGCAACAGGGATTGACCACATCTACACCCTGAGGTGGTTGAGACATAAGGCTGGACACTTCAGGCTGATAGCATTGGTGAGTTTCGGTGAGCAAATGCAGACCCTTTGAAGTCATACTGCATGGTACCCATTCCACGGGTCCCAACTCTCCAGGTTCAAGGGATTCTTCCTCCAGCTAAAACATGCATGGGAAACCCAGAGTATCATCCACCGTGTGATTGGGAAACGATTTAAAATGCATCTCAGTTTTCGTATCCTGGTCCTCGGGTTCACCATTCCAGACGCTTTACTAACACTCTCCCTGCTTGGAGTGTCCGTGCCTTTAACCTCCTCTTTGGCACAGCTTGCAATTTCTGTGCAAGATGAATAGGAATCGGGAGAACCAATGAGTGACTAGCTATAGGTGTCTGCACGGGCAAATGTAACGCTCATTTCCCACCAGGAAGAGGAAGTAACCAAAGGCTCAGCGTGCCCTGCTGAAAACAGATTAGGGCCTGAAGGAATCCTGCGGTTTTGTGCCCAGCTCACAAGAAAGCGAGTTGAAGAAAGGAGCTCGGGGGCACTGTAATTCACAAACCTGCAGAGTTATAAATGACAGCTATTCTCCAAAAATATATTGAAGTAAGCCTGCGAAGGGGACTTGAACGCGGGGCAGAATTTCAGGAAAACGATTGCAGGGGGTAGACTGGAATTGCCCTGAAAGCATAGGAAAAGAGGCAGAACGTCGACAATGATGCACTTGGCCAAAAAGGGCATATGCGTTTTTTCCTGAATATATTCAGGAAAAAACGCATACGCCCTTTTTGGCCAACCAAGCAAGCCTGTAAAGGAAATCTGCACTACAATGAAGTCTCACTGCCCCCCGGGCAAAAGGGCCATCTGAAAAATGTGTAAAATCCAGAAAGGTAGGACAGGATATGGAGAACAGGGAGCCTTGTTATGCTGATTGGCAGGATGTAAATTGCCAGCAGCCACCCTGGAGAAGTGTATGGTGTTTCCTGAAACACGTAAGAAAGAAAGCAACACAGCCTATGGCACTTCCAATTATGGTCCTATAGCTTACGGAAATTAAAATCAAAAACAGACAGCCACCCCAATATTTGGGACGGCTGTGTTCACAAGAAGCTCGTCTACAGTATCAGGTAAATATCCCAGAAAGCAAAAAATGGATAAAGAGGTTGTGGCACGTACGTGCAATGCAATATCACTCAGCAATGAAATCTGTGTCATCAGGCCCGTAGCGGCATAGTGAGAGGATGCAGGTATGGTGATTCTACGTGAACTACGTCACAGAGAAAAAGAAACATCATAAGATATCACTAATACACGGAATGTAAACTTGACTACACATGAACTGAATTACAAAACAGAACAGGGTCTCAAATTTAGAAAACCAACTAGTGCTTGCTTATGGGGAAAGGTGCCTTGGGGTGCTGCATAAAACCAGAGACTGAAATTAGCACAGATAACATTCCATAAGCCAAATATGTAATAGACAAGACCTACTCCTTGCTCAACGAAATGGACTCAACACCACATATTCAACGCCTAGGAATATACCTGACTAGGAAGAATCTTAAAACCCATGGATATATATGTCTCCGTAAGAGAATCAAGCGTGTGTACAGAGGCCGATACGCAGCAGTGAAAATCCGATAAATCCCATTATCAAAATAAATTTCGAAAACAAATCACAAAGACAGTGAAATAGAGAACAATTCTTAAATAATTCACTCAGGGCATGTGATGCAACCGGGATTTACCACATCTAGACCCAGAGCTGGTTGAGACATAAGGCTGGACACTTCAGGCTGATAGCATTGGTGAGTTTCGGTGACCAAATGCAGACCCTTTGAAGTCATACTGCATGGTACCTATTCCATGGGTCCCAACTCTTCAGGTTCAAGGGATTCTTCCCCCAGCTAAAACATGCATGGGAAACCCAGAGTATCATCCACCGTGTGATTCGGAAACGATTTAAAATGCATCTCAGTTTTCGTATCCTGGTCCTCGGGTTCACCATTCCAGATGCTTTACTAACACTCTCCCCGCTTGGAGAGTCAGTGCCTTTAACCTCCTGTTTGGCACAGCTTGCAATTTCTGTGCAAGATGAACAGGAATAGGGAGAACCAATGAGAGATTAGCTGTAGGTGTCTGCACGGGCAAATGTAACGCTCATTGCACACCAGGAAGGGTAATTAAACAAAGGCTCAGTGTGCCCTGCTGGAAACAGATTAGGGCCTGAAGCAATCCTGCGGTTTTGTGCCCAGCTCACAAGAAAACGAGTTGAAGAAAGGAGCTCAGGGGCACTGTAATTCACAAACCTGCAGAGATATAAATGACAGCTATCTTCCAAAAGTACATTGCAGTAAGCCTGAGAAGGGGACTTGAATGCGGGGCAGAATTTCAGGAAAACGATTGCAGGGGGTAGACTGGAATTGCCGTGAAAGCATAGGAAAAGAGGCAGAACGTCGACAATGATGCACTTGGCCAAAAAGGGCGTATGCGTTTTTTCCTGAATATATTCAGGTAAAAACGCATACGCCCTTTTTGGCCAACCAAGCAAGCCTGTAAAGGAAATCTGCACTACAATGAAGTCTCACTGCCCCAGGGGCAAGAGGGCCATCTGAAAAATGTGTAAAATCCAGAAAGGTAGGAAAGGATATGGAAAAGAGGGAGCCTTGTTATGCTGATTGGCAGGATGTAAATTTTGAACAGCCACCCTGGAGAAGTGTATGGTGTTTCCTGAAACACGTAAGAAATAAAGCAACACAGCCTATGGCAATTGCACTTATGGTCCTATTGCTTAGGGAAATTAAAGCCAAAAACAGAGAGCCACCCCAATATTTGGGACGGCTGTGTTCACAAGAAGCTCGTCTACAGTACCAGGTAAATATCCCAGAAAGCAAAAAATGGATAAAGAAGTTGTGGCACGTACGTGAAATGCAATATCACTCAGCAATGAAATCGGTGTCATCAGGTCCCTAGCGGCATAGTGAGTGGATGCAGGTACGGTAATTCTACGTGAACTACGTCACACAGAAAAAGAAACATCATAAGATATCACTAATACACGGAATGTAAACTTGACTACACATGAACTGAATTACAAAACAGAACAGGGTCTCAAATTTAGAAAACCAACTAGTGCTTGCTTATGGGGAAAGGTGCCTTAGGGTGCTGCATAAAACCAGAGACTGAAATTAGCACAGATAACATTCCATAAGCCAAATATGTAATAGACAAGACCTACTCCTTGCTCAACGAAATGGACTCAACACCACATATTCAACGCCTAGGAATATACCTGACTAGGAAGAATCTTAAAACCCATGGATTTATATGTCTCCGTAAGAGAATCAAGCGTGTGTACAGCGGCATAAACGCAGCAGTGAAAATCCGATAAATCCCATTATTGAAATAAATTTCAAAAACAAAACACAAAGACAGTGAAATAGAGAGCAATTCTTAAATAATTCACTCAGGGCATGTGATGCAACCGGGATTTAACACATCTACACCCAGAGCTGGTTGAGACATAAGGCTGGACACTTCAGGCTGATAGCATTGGTGAGTTTCGGTGAGCAAATGCAGACCCTTTGAAGTCATACTGCATGGTACTCATTCCATGGGTCCAAACTCTCCAGCTTCAAGGGATTCTTCCTCCAGCTAAAACATGCATGGGAAACCCAGAGTATCATCCACCGTGTGATTGGGAAATGATTTAAAATGCATCTCAGTTTTCGTATCCTGGTCCTCGGGTTCACAATTCCACATGCTTTACTAACACTCTCCCCGCTTGGAGAGTCAGTGTCTTTAACCTCCTGTTTGGCACAGCTTGCAATTTCTGTGGAAGATGAACAGGAATGGGGAGAACCAATGAGAGACTAGCTGTAGGTGTCTGCACGGGCAAATGTAACGCTCATTGCCCACCAGGAAGAGGAATTAACCAAAGGCTCAGCGTGCCCTGCCGGAAACAGATTAGGGCCTGAAGCAATCCTGCGGTTTTTTGCCCAGCTCACAAGAAAGCGAGTTGAAGAAAGGAGCTCAGGGGCACTGTAATTCACAAACCTGCAGAGTTATAAATGACAGCTATCCTCTAAAAATTTATTGAAGTAAGCCTGCGTAGGGGACTTGAAAGCGGGGCAGAATTTCAGGAAAACGATTGCAGGGGGTAGACTGGAATAGCCCTGAAAGCATAGGAAAAGAGGCACAACGTCGACAATGATGCACTTGGCCAAAAAGGGCGTATGCGTTTTTTCCTGAATATATTCAGGAAAAAACGCATACGCCCTTTTTGGCCAACCAAGCAAGCCTGTAAAGGAAATCTGCACTACAATGAAATCTCACTGCCCCCCCCGGGCAAAAGGGCCATCTGAAAAAAGTGTAAAATCCAGAAAGGTAGGACAGGATATGGAGAACAGGGAGCCTTGTTATGCTGATTGGCAGGATGTAAATTGCCAGCAGCCACCCTGGAGAAGTGTATGGTGTTTCCTGAAACACGTAAGAAACAAAGCAACACAGCCTATGGCACTTCCACTTATGGTCCTATAGCTTACGGAAATTAAAATCAAAAACAGACAGCCACCCCAATATTTGGGACGGCTCTGTTAACAAGAAGCTCGTCTACAGTACCAGGTAAATATCCCAGAAAGCAAAAAATGGATAAAGAAGTTGTGGCACGTACGTGCAATGCAGTATCACTCAGCAATGAAATCTGTGTCTTCAGGCCCGTAGCAGCATAGTGAGTGGATGCAGGTACCGTGATTCTACGTGAACTACGTCACACAGAAAAAGAAACATCATAAGATATCACTAATACACCGAATATAAACTTGACTACACATCAACTGAATTACAAAACAGAACAGGGTCTCAAATTTAGAAAACCAATTAGTGCTTGCTTATGGGGTAAGGTGCCTTGGGGTGCTGCATAAAACCAGAGACTGAAATTAGCACAGATAACATTCCATAAGCCACATATGTAATAGACAAGACCTACTCCTTGCTCAACGAAATGGACTCAACACCACATATTCAATGCCTAGGAATATACCTGACTAGGAAGAATATTAAATCCCATGGATATATATGTCTCCGTAAGAGAATCAAGCGTGTGTACAGCGGCCGAAATTCAGCAGTGAAAATCCGATAAATCCCATTATCAAAATAAATTTCGAAAACAAAACACAAAGACAGTGAAATAGAGAGCAATTCTTAAATAATTCACTCAGGGCATGTGATGCAACCGGGATTGACCACATCTACACCCAGAGCTGGTTGAGACATAAGGCTGGACACTTCAGGCTGATAGCATTGGTGAGGTTCGGTGAGTAAATGCAGACCCTTTGAAGTCATACTGCATGGTACCCATTCCATGGGTCCCAACACTCCAGGTTCAAGGGATTCTTCCTCCAGCTAAAACATGCATGGGAAACCCAGAGTATCGTCCACCGTGTGATTGGGAAACGATTTAAAATGCATCTCAGTTTTCGTATTCTGGTCCTTGGGTTCACCATTCCAGACGCTTTACTAACACTCTCCCCGCTTGGAGAATCAGTGCCTTTAACCTCCTGTTTGGCACAGCTGGCAAATTCTGTGCAAGATGAACAGGAATAGGGAGAACCAATGAGAGACTAGCTGTAGGTGTCTGCACGGGGAAATGTAACGCTCATTTCCCACCAGGAAGAGGAATTAACCAAAGGCTCAGCGTGCCCTGCAGGAAACAGATTAGTGGCTGAAGCAATCCTGCCGTTTTGCGCCCAGCTCACAAGAAAGCGAGTTGAAGAAAGGAGCTCAGGGGCACTGTAATTCACAAACCTGCAGAGTTATAAATGACAGCTATCTTCCAAAAGTATATTGAAGTAAGCCTGCGAAGGGGACTTGAAAGCGGGGCAGAATTTCAGGAAAACGATTGCAGGGGGTAGACTGGAATTGCCCTGAAAGCATAGGAAAAAGGCACAACGTCGACAATGATGCACTTGGCCAAAAAGGGCGTATGCGTTTTTTCCTGAATATATTCAGGAAAAAACGCATATGCACTTTTTGGCCAAACAAGCAAGCCTGTAAAGGAAATCTGCACTACAATGAAGTCTCACTGCCCCCCGGGCAAGAGGGCCATCTGAAAAAAGTGTAAAATCCAGAAAGTTAGGACAGGATATGGAGAACAGGGAGCCTTGTTATGCTGATTGGCAAGATGTAAATTGCCAGCAGCCACCCTGGAGAAGTGTATGGTGTTTCCTGCAACACGTAAGAAACAAAGCAACACAGCCTATGGCACTTGCACTTATGGTCCTATAGCTTACGGATATTAAAATCAATAACAGACAGCCACCTCAATATTTGGGACGGCTGTGTTCACAAGAAGCTCGTCTACAGTATCAGGTAAATATCCCAAAATGCAAAAAATGGATAAAGAAGTTGTGGCACGTACGTACAATGCAATATCACTCAGCAATGAAATCTGTGTCATCAGGCCCGTAGCGGCATAGTGAGTGGATGCAGGTACGGTGATTCTACGTGAACTACCTCACACAGAAAAAGAAACATCATAAGATATCACTAATACACGGAATGTAAACTTGACTACACATGAACTGAATTACAAAACAGAACAGTGTCTCAAATTTAGTAAACCAGCTAGTGCTTGCTTATGGGGAAAGGCGCCTTGGGGTGCTGCATAAAACCAGAGACTGAAATTAGCACAGATAACTTTCCATAAGCCAAATATGTAATACACAAGACCTACCCCTTGCTCAACGAAATGGACCCAACACCACATATTCAACGCCTAGGAATATACCTGACTAGGAAGAATATTAAAACCCATGGATATATATGTCTCCGTAAGAGAATCAAGCGTGTGTACAGCGGCCGAAATGCCCCAGTGAAAATCCGATAAATCCCATTATCAAAATAAATTTCGAAAACAAAACACAAAGACAGTGAAATAGAGAGCAATTCTTAAATAATTCACTAAGGGCATGTGATGCAACCGGGATTGACCACATCTACACCCAGAGCTGGTTGAGACATAAGGCTGGACACGTCAGGCTGATAGCATTGGTGAGTTTCGGTGAGCAAATGCAGACCCTTTGAAGTCATACTGCATGGTACCCATTCCATGGGTCCCGACTCTCCAGGTTCAAGGGATTCTTCCTCCAGCTAAAACATGCATGGGAAACCCAGAGTATCGTTCACCTTGTGATTGGGAAACGATTTAACATGCATCTCAGTTTTCGTATCCTGGTCCTCGGGTTCACCATTCCAGATGCTTTACTAACACTCTCCCCGGTTGGAGAGTCAGTGCCTTTAACCTCCTCTTTGGCACAGCTTGCAATTTCTGTGCAAGATGAACAGGAATAGGGAGAACCAATGAGAGACTAGCTGTAGGTGTCTGCACGGGCAAATGTAACGCCCATTGCCCACCAGGAAGAGGAATTAAACAAAGGCTCAGTGTGCCCTGCTGGAAACAGATTAGGGCCTGAAGCAATCCTGCGGTTTTGTGCCCAGCTCACAAGAAATCGAGTTGAACAAAGGAGATCAGGGGCACTGTAATTCACAAACCTGCAGAGTTATAAATGACAGCTATCCTCCAAAAATATATTGAAGTAAGCCTGTGAAGGGGACTTGAAAGCCGGGCAGAATTTCAGGAAAGCGGTTGCAGGGGGTAGACTGGAATTGCCCTGAAAGCATAGGAAAAGAGGCACAACGTCGACAATGATTCACTTGGCCAAAAAGGACGTATGCGTTTTTTCCTGAATATATTCAGGAAAAAACGCATACACCCTTTTTGGGCATCCAAGCAAGCCTGTAAAGGAAATCTGCACTACAATGAAGTCTCACTGCCCCCCGGGCAAGAGGGCCATCTGAAAAAAGTGTAAAATCCAGAAAGTTAGGACAGGATATGGAGAACAGGGAGCCTTGTTATGCTGATTGGCAAGATGTAAATTGCCAGCAGCCACCCTGGAGAAGTGTATGGTGTTTCCTGCAACACGTAAGAAACAAAGCAACACAGCCTATGGCACTTGCACTTATGGTTCTATAGTTTACGGATATTAAAATCAATAACAGACAGCCACCTCAATATTTGGGACGGCTGTGTTCACAAGAAGCTCGTCTACAGTATCAGGTAAATATCCCAAAATGCAAAAAATGGATAAGGAAGTTGTGGCACGTACGTACAATGCAATATCACTCAGCAATGAAATCTGTGTCATCAGGCCCGTAGCGGAATAGTGAGTGGATGCAGGTACGGTGATTCTACGTGAACTACGTCACACAGAAAAAGAAACATCATAAGATATCACTAATACACGGAATGTAAACTTGACTACACATGAACTGAATTACAAAACAGAACAGGGTCTCAAATTTAGTAAACCAGCTAGTGCTTGCTTATGGGGAACGGCGCCTTGGGGTGCTGCATAAAACCAGAGACTGAAATTAGCACAGATAACTTTCCATAAGCCAAATATGTAATAGACAAGACCTACTCCTTGCTCAACGAAATGGACCCAACACCACATATTCAACGCCTAGGAATATACCTGACTAGGAAGAATATTAAAACCCATGGATATATATGTCTCCGTAAGAGAATCAAGCGTGTGTACAGCGGCCGAAACGCAGCAGTGAAAATCCGATAAATCCCATTATCAAAATAAATTTCGAAAACAAAACACAAAGACAGTGAAATAGAGAGCAATTCTTAAATAATTCACTAAGGGCATGTGATGCAACCGGGATTGACCACATCTACACCCAGAGCTGGTTGAGACATAAGGCTGGACACGTCAGGCTGATAGCATTGGTGAGTTTCGGTGAGCAAATGCACACCCTTTGAAGTCATACTGCATGGTACACATTCCATGGGTCCCGACTCTCCAGGTTCAAGGGATTCTTCCTCCAGCTAAAACATGCATGGGAAACCCAGAGTATCGTTCACCGTGTGATTGGGAAACGATTTAACATGCATCTCAGTTTTCGTATCCTGGTCCTCGGGTTCACCATTCCAGATGCTTTACTAACACTCTCCCCGCTTGGAGAGTCAGTGCCTTTAACCTCCTGTTTGGCACAGCTTGCAATTTCGGTGCAAGATGAACAGGAATAGGGAGAACCAATGAGAGACTAGCTGTAGGTGTCTGCACGGCCAAATGTAACGCTCATTGCCGACCAGGAAGTGGAATTAAACAAAGGCTCAGCATGCCCTGCTGAAAACAGATTAGGGCCTGAAGCAATCCTGCGGTTTTGTGCCCAGCTCACATGAAAGTGAGTTGAAGAAAGGAGCGCAGGGGCACTGTAATTCACAAACCTGCAGAGTTATAAATGACAGCTTTCCTCCAAAAATATATTGAAGTAAGCCTGCGAAGGGGACTTGAAAGTGGGGCAGAATTTCAGGAAAACGATTGCAGGGGGTAGACTGGAATTGCCCTGAAAGCATAGGAAAAGAGGCAGAACGTCGACAATGATGCACTTGGCCAAAAAGGGCGTATGCGTTTTTTCCTGAATATATTCAGGAAAAAACGCATACGCCCTTTTTGGCCAACCAAGCAAGCCTGTAAAGGAAATCTGCACTACAATGAAGTCTCACTGCGCCCCGGGCAAAAGGGCCATCTGAAAAAAGTGTAAAATCCAGAAAGGTAGGACAGGATATGGAGAACAGGGAGCCTTGTTATGCTGATTGGCAGGATGGAAATTGCCAGCAGCCACCCTGGAGAAGTGTATGGTGTTTCCTGAAACACGTAAGAAACAAAGCAACACAGCCTATGGCACTTCCACTTATAGTCCTATAGCTTACGGAAATTAAAATCAAAAACAGACAGCCACCCCAATATTTGGGACGGCTGTGTTCACAAGAAGCTCATCTACAGTATCAGGTAAATATCCCAGAAAGCAAAAAATGGATAAAGAAGTTGTGGCATGTACGTACAATGCATTATCACTCAGCAATGAAATCTGTGTCATCAGACCTGTAGCGGCATAGTGACTGGATGCAGGTACGGTGATTCTACGTGAACTACGTCACACAGAAAAAGAAACATCATAAGATATCACTAATACACGGAATGTAAACTTGACTACACATGAACTGAATTACAAAACAGAACAGGGTCTCAAATTTAGAAAACCAACTAGTGCTTGCTTATGGGGAAAGGAGCCTTGGGGTGCTGCATAAAACCAGAGACTGAAATTAGCACAGATAACATTCCATAAGCCAAATATTTAATAGACAAGACCTACTCCTTGCTCAACGAAATGGACCCAACACCACATATTCAATGCCGAGGAATATACCTGACTAGGAAGAATCTTAAAACCCATGGATATATATGTCTCCGTAAGAGAATCAAGCGTGTGTACAGCGGCCGATACGCAGCACTGAAAATCCGATAAATCCCATTATCAAAATAAATTTCTAAAACTAAACACAAAGACAGTGAAATAGAGAGCAATTCTTAAATAATTCACTGAGGGCATGTGATGCAACCGGGATTGACCACATCTACACCCAGAGCTGGTTGAGACATAACGCTGGACACTTCGGGCTGATAGCATTGGTGAGTTTCGGTGAGCAAATGCAGACCCTTTGAAGTCATACTGCATGGTACCCATTCCATGGGTCCCAACTCTCCAGGTTCAAGGGATTCTTCCTCCAGCTAAAACATGCATGGGGAACCCAGAGTATCGTCCACCGTGTGATTGGGAAACGATTTAAAATGCATCTCAGTTTTCGTATCCTGGTCCTCGGGTTCACAATTCCAGACGCATTACTAACTCTCTCCCTGCTTGGAGAGTCAGTGATTTTAACCTCCTCTTTGGCATAGCTTGCAATTTCTGTGCAAGATGAACAGGAATAGGGAGAACCAATGAGAGACTAGCTGTAGGTGTCGGCACGGACAAATGTAACGCTCAATGCCCACCAGGAAGAGGAATTAAACAAAGGCTCAGTGTGCCCTGCTGGAAACAGATTAGGGCCTGAAGCAATCCTGCGGTTTTGTGCCCAGCTCACAAGAAAGCGAGTTGAAGAAAGGAGCTCAGGGGCACTGTAATTCACAAACCTGCAGAGTTATAAATGACAGCTATCCTCCAAAAATATATTGAAGTAAGCCTGCGAAGGGGACTTGAAAGCGGGACAGAATTTCAGGAAAACGACTGCAGGGGGTAGACTGGAATTGCCCTGAAAGCATAGGAAAAGAGGCACAACGTCGACAATGATGCACTTGGCCAAAAAGGGCGTATGCGTTTTTTCCTGAATATATTCAGGGAAAAACGCATACGCCCTTTTTGGCCAACCAAGCAAGCCTGTAGAAGAAATCTGCAATACAATGAAATCTCACTCCCCCCCCCCCCCCCCGGGCAAAAGGGCCATCTGAGAAAAGTGTAAAATCCAGAGAGGTAGGACAGGATATGGAGAACAGGGAGGCTTGTTATGCTGATTGGCAGGATGTAAATTGTGAACTGCCACCCTGGAGAAGAGTATGGTGTTTCCTGAAAAACGTAAGAAATAAAGCAACACAGCCTATGGCAATTGCACTTATGGTCCTATTGCTTAGGGAAATTAAAATCAAAAACAGAGAGCCACCCCAAAGTTTGGGACGGCTGTGTTCACAAGAAGCTCGTCTACAGTACCAGGTAAATATCCCAGAAAGCAAAAAATGGATAAAGAAATTGTGGCACGTACGTGCAATGCAATATCACTCAGCAATGAAATCTGTGTCATCAGGCCCGTAGCGGCATAGTGAGTGGATGCAGGTACGGTGATTCTACGTGAACTACGTCACACAGAAAAAGAAACATCGTAAGATATCACTAATACACGGAATGTAAACTTGACTACACATGAACTGAATTACAAAACAGAACAGGGTCTCAAATTTAGAAAACCAACTAGTGCTTGCTTATGGGGAAAGGTGCCTTGGGGTGCTGCATAAAACCAGAGACTGAAATTAGCACAGATAACATTCCATAAGCCAAATATGTAATAGACAAGACCTACTCCATGCTCAACGAAATGAACTCAACACCACATATTCAACGCCTTGGAATATACCTGACTAGGAAGAATCTTAAAACCCATGGATTTATATGTCTCCGTAAGAGAATCAAGGGTGTGTACAGCGGCATAAACGCAGCATTGAAAATCCGATAAATCCCCTTATCAAAATAAATTTCAAAAACAAAACACAAAGACAGTGAAATAGAGAGCAATTCTTAAATAATTCACCCAGGGCATGTGATGCAACCGGGATTGACCACATCTACACCCAGAGCTGGTTGAGACATAAGGCTGGACACGTCAGGCTGATAGCATTGGTGAGTTTCGGTGAGCAAATGCAGACCCTTTGAAGTCATACTGCATGGTACCCATTCCATGGGTCCCAACTCTCCAGGTTCAAGGGATTCTTCCTCCAGCTAAAACATGCATGGGAAACCCAGAGTATCGTCCACTGTGTGATTGGGAAACGATTTAAAATGAATCTCAGTTTTCGTATCCTGGTCCTCGGGTTCACCATTCCAGATGCTTTACTAACACTCTCCCCACTTGGAGAGTCAGTGCCTTTAACCTCCTCTTTGGCACAGCTTGCAATTTCTGTGCAAGATGAACAGGAATAGGGAGAACCAATGAGAGACTAGCTGTAGGTGTCTGCACGGGCAAATGTAACGCTCATTGCCCACCAGGAAGAGAAATTAAACAAAGGCTCAGTGTGCCCTGCTGGAAACAGATTAGGGCCTGAAGCAATCCTGCGGTTTTGTGCCCAGTTCACAAGAAAGCGAGTAGAAGAAAGGAGCTCAGGGGCACTGTAATTCACAAACCTACAGAGTTATAAATGTCAGCTATCTTCCAAAAATATATTGAAATAAGCCTGCGAACGGGACTTGATAGCGGGGCAGAATTTTAGGAAAACGATTGCAGGGGGTAGACTGGAATTGTCCTGAAAGCATAGGAATAGAGGCACAACGTCGACAATGATGCACTTGGCCAAAAAGGGCGTATGCGTATTTTCCTGAATATATTCAGGAAAAAACGCATACGCCCTATTTGGCCAACCATGCAAGCCTGTAAAAGAAATCTCCACTAGAATGAAATCTCACTGCCCCACCCACGGGCAAAAGGGCCATCTGAAAAAAGTGTAAAATCCAGAAAGGTAGGACAGGATATGGAGAACAGGCAGCCTTGTTATGCTGATTGGCAGGATGTAAATTAACAGCAGCCACCCTGGAGAAGTGTATGGTGTTTCCTGAAACACGTAAGAAACAAAGTAACACAGCCTATGGCACTACCACTTATGGTCCTATAGCTTAGGGAAATTAAAATCAAATACAGACAGCCACCCCAATATTTGGGACGGCTGTGTTCACAAGAAGCTTGTCTACAGTATCAGGTAAATATCCCAGAAAGCAAAAAATGGATAAAGAAGTTGTGGCACGTACGTACAATGCAATATCACTCAGCAATGAAATCTGTGTCATCAGGCCCGTAGTGGCATAGTGAGTGGATGCAGCTACGGTGATTCTACATGAACTACGTCACACAGAAAAAGAAACATCATAAGATATCACTAATACACGGAATGTAAACTTGACTACACATGAACTGAATTACAAAACAGAACAGGGTCTCAAATTCAGAAAACCAACTAGTGCTTGCTTATGGGGAAAGGTGCCTTGGGGTGCTGCATAAAACCAGAGACTGAAATTAGCACAGATAACTTTCCATAAGCCAAATATGTAATAGACAAGACCTACTCCTTGCTCAACGAAATGGACCCAACACCACATATTCAACGCCTAGGAATATACCTGACTAGGAAGAATCTTAAAACCCATGGATATATATGTCTCCGTAAGAGAATCAAGCGTGTGTACAGCGGCCGAAACGCAGCAGCGAAAATCCGATAAAGACCATTATCAAAATAAATTTCAAAAACAAAACTCAAAGACAGTGAGATAGAGAGCAATTCTTAAATAATTCACTCAGGGCATGTGATGCAACCGGGATTGACCACATCTACACCCAGAGCTGGTTGAGACATAAGGCTGGACACTTCAGGCTGATAGCATTGGTGAGGTTCGGTGAGTAAATGCAGACCCTTTGAAGTCATACTGCATGGTACCCATTCCAAGGGTCCCAAGACTCCAGGTTCAAGGGATTCTTCCTCCAGCTAAAACATGCATGGGAAACCCAGAGTATCGTTCACCGTGTGATTGGGAAACGATTTAAAATGCATCTCAGTTTTCATATCCTTGTCCTCGGGTTCACCATTCCAGACGCTTTACTAACACTCTCCCCGCTTGGAGAGTCAGTGCCTTTAACCTCCTGTTTGGCACAGCTTGCAGTTTCTGTGCAAGATGAACAGGAATAGGGAGAACCAATGAGAGACTAGCTGTAGTTGTCTGCACGGGTAAATGTAACGCTCATTTCCCACCAGGAAGAAGAATTAACCAAAGGCTCAGCGTGCCCTGCTGGAAACAGATTAGGGCCTGAAGCAATCCTGCGGTTTTGTGCCCAGCTCACAAGAAAGCGAGTTGAAGAAAGGAGCTCAGGGGCACTTTAAATCACAAACCTGCAGAGTTATAAATGACAGCTTTCTTCCAACAGTATATTGAAGTAAGCCTGCGAAGGGGACTTGAAAGCGGGGCAGAATTTCATGAAAACGATTGCAGGGGGTAGACTGGAATTGCCCTGAAAGCATAGGAAAAGAGGCACAACGTCGACAATGATGCACTTGGCCAAGAAGGGCGTATGCGTTTTTTCCTGAATATATTCAGGAAAAAACGCATATGCACTTTTTGGCCAACCAAGCAAGCCTGTAAAGGAAATCTGCACTACAATGAAGTCTCACTGTCCCCCTGGCAAAAGGGCCATCTGAAAAAAGTGTAAAATCCAGAAAGGTAGGACAGGATATGGAGAACAGTGAGCCTTGTTATGCAGATTGGGAGGATGTAAATTGCCAACAGCCACCCTGGAGAAGTGTATGGTGTTTCCTGAAACACGTAAGAAATAAAGGAACACAGCCTATGGCAATTGCACTTATGGTCCTTTTGCTTAGGGAAATTAAAATCAAAAACAGTGATCCAACCCAAACTTTGGGACGGCTTTGTTCACAAAAGCTCGTCTAGAGTAGCAGGTAAATATCCCAGAAAGCAAAAAATGGATAAAGAAGTTGTGGCACGTACGTGCAATGCAATATCACTCAGCAATAAAATCTATGTCATCAGGCCCATAGCGGCATAGTGAGTGGATGCAGGTACGGTGATTCTACGTGAACTACGTCACACAGAAAAAGAAACATCATTAGATATCACTAATACACGGAATGTAAATTTAACTACACATGAACTGAATTACAAAACAGAACAGGTTTTCAAATTTTGAAAACTAACTAGTCCTTGCTTATTGGGAAATGTGAATTGGGATGCTGCATAAAACCAGAGACTGAAATTATCACAGATAACTTTCCATAAGCCAAATATGTAATAGACAAGACCTACTCCTTGCTCAACGAAATGGACTCAACACCACATATTCAACGCCTAGGAATATACCTGACTAGGAAGAATCTTAAAACCCATGGATATATATGTCTCTGTAAGAGAATCAAACGTGTGTACAGCGGCCGAAACGCAGCAGTGAAAATCCGATAAATCCCATTATCAAAATAAATTTCGAAAACAAAACACAAAGACAGTGAAATAGAGAGCAATTCTTAAAAAATTCACTCAAGGCATGTGATGCAACCGGGATTGACCACATCTACACCCACAGCTTGTTGAGACATAAGGCTGGACACTTCAGGCTGATAGCATTGGTGAGTTTCGGTGAGCAAATGCAGACCCTTTGAAGTCATACTGCATGGTACCCATTCCATGGGACCCAACTCTCCAGGTTCAAGGGATTCTTCCTCCAGCTAAAACATGCATGGCAAACACAGACTATCGTCCACCGTGTTATTGGGAAATGATTTAAAATGCATCTCAGTTTTCGTATCCTGGTCCTCGGGTTCACCATTCCAGATGCTTTACTAAAACTCTCCCCGCTTGGAGAGTCAGTGCCTTTAACCTCCTCTTTGGCACAGCTTGCAATTTCTGTGCAAGATGAACAGGAATAGGGAGAACCAATGAGAGACAAGCTGTAGGTGTCTGCACGGGCAAATGTAACGCTCATTGCCCACCAGGAAGAGGAATTAACCAAAGGCTCAGCGTGCCCTGCCGGAAACAGATTAGGGCCTGAAGCAATCCTGCGGTTTTGTGCCCAGCTCACAAGAAAGCGAGTTGAAGAAAGGAGCTCAGGGGCACTGTAATTCACAAACCTGCAGAGTTATAAATGACAGCTATCCTCCAAAAATATATTGAAGTAGGCCTGCGAAGGGGACTTGAAAGCGCGGCAGAATTTCAGGAAAACGATTGCAGGGGGTAGACTGGAATTGCCCTGAAAGCTTAGGAGAAGAGGCAGAACGTCGACAATGATGCACTTGGCCAAAAAGGGCGTATGCGTTTTTTCCTGAATATATTCAGGAAAAAACGCATACGCCCTTTTTGGCCAACCAAGCAACCCTGTAAAGGAAATCTGAACTACAATGAAATCTCACTGCTCCCCCGGGCAAAAGGGCCATCTGAAAAAAGTGTAAAATCCAGAAAGGTAGGACAGGATATGGAGAACAGGGAGCCTTGTTATGCTGATTGGCAGGATGTAAATTGTGAACAGCCACCCTGGAGAAGTGTATGGTGTTTCCTGAAACACGTAAGAAATAAAGCAACACAGCCTATGGCACTTCCACTTATGGTCCTATTGCTTAGGGAAATTAAAATCAAAAACAGAGAGCCACCCCAAAGTTTGGGACGGCTGTGTTCCCAGGAAGCTCGTCTACAGTACCAGGTAAATATCCGAGAAAGCAAAAAATGGATAAAGAAGTTGTGGCACGTACGTGCAAGGCAATATCACTCAGCAATGAAATCTTTGTCATCAGGCCCATAGAGGCATAGGGAGTGGATGCAGGTACGGTGATTCTACAAGAACTACGTCAAACAGAAAAAGAAACATCATAAGATATCACTAATACACGGAATGTAAACTTGACTACACATGAACTGAATTACAAAACAGAACAGGGTCTCAAATTCAGAAAACCAACTAGTGCTTGCTTATGGGGAAAGGTGCCTTGGGGTGCTGCATAAAACCAGAGACTGAAATTAGCACAGATAACTTTCCATAAGCCAAATATGTAATAGACAAGACCTACTCCTTGCTCAACGAAATGGACCCAACACCACATATTCAACGCCTAGGAATATACCTGACTAGGAAGAATCTTAAAACCCATGGATATATATGTCTCCATAAGAGAATCAAGCGTGTGTACAGTGGCCAAAAGGCAGCAGTGAAAATCCGATAAATCCCATTATCAAAATAAATTTCGAAAACAAAACACAAAGACAGTGAAATAGAGAGCAATTCTTAAATAATTCACTCAGGGCATGTGATGCAACCGGGATTGACCACATCTACACCCAGAGCTGGTTGAGACATAAGGCTGGACACTTCAGGCTGATAGCATTGGTGAGTTTCGGTGAGCAAATGCAGACCCTTTGAAGTCATACTGCATGGTACCCATTCCATGGGTCCCAACTCTCCAGGTTCAAGGGATTCTTCCTTCAGCTAAAACATGCATGGGAAACACAGAGTATAGTACACCGTGAGATTGGGAAACGATTTAAAATGAATTTCAGTTTTCGTATCCTTGTCCTCGGGTTCACCATTTCAGACGCATTACTAACACTCTTCCCGCTTGGAGAGTCAGTGCCTTTAACCTCCTGTTTGGCACAGTTTGCAATTTCTGTACAAGATGAAAAGGAATAGGGAGAACCAATGAGAGACTAGCTGTAGGTGTCTGCACGGGCAAATGTAACACTTATTGCCCACCAGGAATAGGAATTAAACAAAGGCTCAGTGTGCCCTGCTGGAAACAGATTAGGGCCTGAAGCAATCCTGCGGTTTTGTGCCCAGCTCACAAGAAAGCGAGTTGAAGAAAGGAGCTCAGGGGCACTGTAATTCACAAACCTGCATTCATAATTGACAGCTATACTCCAAAAATATATTGAAGTAAGCCTGCGAAGGGGACTTGAAAGCGGGGCAGAATTTCATAAAAAAAAAGATTGCAGGGTGTAGACTGGAATTGCCCTGAAAGCATAGGAAAAGAGGCACAACGTCGACAATGATGCCCTTGGCCAAAAAGGGCGTATGCTTTTTTTCCTGAATATATTCAGGAAAAAACGCATACGCCCTTTTTGGCCAACCAAACAAGCTGGTAAATGAAATCTGCACTACAATGAAGTCTCACTGCCCCCCGGGCAAAAGGGCCATCTGAAAAAAGTGTAAAATCCAGAAAGGTAGGACAGGATATGGAGAACAGGGAGCCTTGTTATGCTGATTGGCAGGATGTAAATTGCCAGCAGCCACCCTGGAGAAGTGTATGGTGTTTCCTGAAACACGTAAGAAACAAAGCAACACAGCCTATGGCACTTCCACTTATGGTCCTATAGCTTACGGAAATTAAAATCAAAAACAGACAGCCACCCCAATATTTGGGACGACTGTGTTCACAGGAAGCTCGTCTACAGTATCAGGTAAATATCCCAGAAAGCAAAAAATGGATAAAGAAGTTGTGGCACGTACGTACAATGCAATATCACGCAGCAATGAAATCTGTGTCATCGGGCCCGTAGCGGCATTGTGAGTGGATGCAGATACGGTGATTCTACGTGAACTACGTCACACAGAAAAAGAAACATCATAAGATATCACTAATACACGGAATGTAAACTTGACTACACATGAACTGAATTACAAAACAGAACAGGGTCTCAAATTTAGAAAACCAACTAGTGCTTGCTTATGGGGAAAGGTGCGTTGGGGTGCTGCATAAAACCAGAGACTGAAATTAGCACAGATAACTTTCCATAAGCCAAATATGTAATAGACAAGACCTACTCCTTGCTCAACGAAATGGACCCAACACCACATATTCAACGCCTAGGAATATACCTGACTAGGAATAATCTTAAAACCCATGGATATATATGTCTCCGTAAGAGAATCAAGCGTGTGTACAGCGGCCGAAACGCAGCAGTGAAAATCCGATAAAGACCATTATCAAAATAAATTTCAAAAACAAAACACAAAGACAGTGAGATAGAGAGCAATTCTTAAATAATTCACTCAGGGCATGTGATGCAACCGGGATTGACCACATCTACACCCAGAGCTGGTTGAGACATAAGGCTGGACACTTCAGGCTGATAGCATTGGTGAGGTTCGGTGAGTAAATGCAGACCCTTTGAAGTCATACTGCATGGTACCCATTCCAAGGGTCCCAAGACTCCAGGTTCAAGGGATTCTTCCTCCAGCTAAAACATGCATGGGAAACCCAGAGTATCGTTCACCGTGTGATTGGGAAACGATTTAAAATGCATCTCAGTTTTCGTATCCTTGTCCTCGGGTTCACCATTCCAGACGCTTTACTAACACTCTCCCCGCTTGGAGAGTCAGTGCCTTTAACCTCCTGTTTGGCACAGCTTGCAGTTTCTGTGCAAGATGAACAGGAATAGGGAGAACCAATGAGAGACTAGCTGTAGTTGTCTGCACGGGTAAATGTAACGCTCATTTCCCACCAGGAAGAGGAATTAACCAAAGGCTCAGCGTGCCCTGCTGGAAACAGATTAGTGCCTGAAGCAATCCTGCGGTTTTTTGCCCAGCACACAAGAAAGCGAGTTGAAGAAAGGAGCTCAGGGGCACTGTAATTCACAAACCTGCAGAGTTATAAATGACAGCTATCTTCCAACAGTATATTGAAGTAAGCCTTCGAAGGGGACTTGAAAGCGGGGCAGAATTTCACGAAAACGATTGCAGGGGGTAGACTGGAATTGCCCTGAAAGCATAGGAAAAGAGGCACAACGTCGACAATGATGCACTTGGCCAAAAAGGGCGTATGCGTTTTTTCCTGAATATATTCAGGAAAAAACGCATATGCACTTTTTGGCCAACCAAGCAAGCCTGTAAAGGAGATCTGCACTACAATGAAGTCTCACTGCCCCCCTGGCAAAAGGGCCATCTGAAAAAAGTGTAAAATCCAGAAAGGTAGGACAGGATATGGAGAACAGTGAGCCTTGTTATGGTGATTGGGAGGATGTAAATTGCCAACAGCCACCCTGGAGAAGTGTATGGTGTTTCCTGAAACACGTAAGAAATAAAGGAACACAGCCTATGGCAATTGCACTTTTGGTCCTTTTGCTTAGGGAAATTCAAATCAAAAACAGTGATCCAACCCAAACTTTGGGACGGCTTTGTTCCCAAAACTCGTCTAGAGTACCAGGTAAATATCCCAGAAAGCAAAAAATGGATAAAGAAGTTGTGGCACGTACGTGCAATGCAATATCACTCAGCAATAAAATCTGTGTCATCAGGCCCATAGCGGCATAGTGAGTGGATACAGGTACGGTGATTCTACGTGAACTACGTCACACAGAAAAAGAAACATAATTAGATATCACTAATACACGGAATGTAAATTTAACTACACATGAACTGAATTACAAAACAGAACAGGGTCTCAAATTTAGAAAACCAACTAGTGCTTGCTTATGGGGAAAGGTGCCTTGGGGTGCTGCATAAAACCAGAGACAGAAATTAGCACAGATAACATTCCATAAGCCAAATATATAATAGACAAGACCTACTCCTTGCTCAACGAAATGGACTCAACACCACATATTCAACGCCTAGGAATATACCTGACTAGGAAGAATCTTAAAACCCATGGATATATATGTCTCCGTAAGAGAATCAAGCGTGTGTACAGCAGCCGATACGCAGCAGTGAAAATCTGATAAATTCCATTATCAAAATAAATTTCGAAAACAAAACACAAAGACAGTGTAATAGAGAGCAATTCTTAAATAATTCACTCAGGGCATGTGATGCAACCGGGATTGACCACATCTACACCCAGAGCTGGTTGAGACATAAGGCTGGACACTTCAGGCTGATAGCATTGGTGAGTTTCAGTGAGCAAATGCAGACCCTTGGAAGTCATACTGCATGGTACCTATTCCATGGGTCCCAACTCTTCACGGTCAAGTGATTCTTCCTCCAGCTAAAACATGCATGGGAAACCCACAGTATGGTCCACCGTGTGATTGGGAAACGATTTAAAATGCATCTCAGTTTTCGTATCCTGGTCCTCGGGTTCACCATTCCAGATGCTTTACTAACACTCTCCGTGCTTGGAGAGTCAGTGCCTTTAACCTCCTCTTTGGCACAGCTTGCAATTTCTGTGCAAGATGAACAGGAATAGGGAGAACCAATGAGAGACTAGCTATAGGTGTCTGCACGGGCAAATGTAACGCTCATTGCCCACCAGGAAGAGTAATTAAACAAAGGCTCAGTGTGCCCTGCTGGAAACAGATTAGGGCCTGAAGCAATCCTGCGGTTTTGTGCCCAGCTCACAAGAAAGCGAGTTGAAGAAAGGAGCTCAGGGGCACTGTAATTCACAAACCTGCAGAGTTATAAATGACAGCTATCCTCCAAAAATATATTGAAGTAAGCCTGCGAAGGGGACTTGAAAGCGGGGCAGAGTTTCAGGAAAACGATTGCAGGGGGTAGACTGAAATTGCCCTGAAAGCATAGGAAAAGAGGCAGAACGTCGACAATGATGCACTTGGCCAAAAAGGGCGTATGCGTTTTTTCCTGAATATATTCAGGAAAAAACGCATACGCCCTTTTTGGCCAACCAAGCAAGCCTGTAATGGAAATCTGCACTACAATGAAGTCTCACTGCCCCCCGGGCAAAAGGGCCATCTGAAAAAAGTGTAAAATCCAGAAAGGTAGGACAGGATATGGAGAACAGGGAGCCTTGTTATGCTGATTGGCAGGATGTAAATTGCCAGCAGCCACCCTGGAGAAGTGTATGGTGTTTCCTGAAACACGTAAGAAACAAAGCAACACAGCCTATGGCACTTACACTTATGGTCCCAAAGATAACGGAAATTAAAATTAAATACAGACAGCCACGCCAATATTTGGGACGGCTGTGTTCACAAGAAGCTCGTCTACAGTATCAGGTAAATATCCCAGAAAGCAAAAACTGGATAAAGAAGTTGTGGCACGTACGTGCAATGCAATATCACTCAGCAATGAAATCTGTGTCATCAGGCCCGTAGCGGCATAGTGAGTGGATGCAGGTACGGTGATTCTACGTGAACTACGTCACACAGAAAAAGAAACATCATAAGATATCACTAATACACGGAATGTAAACTTGACTACACATGAACTGAATTACAAAACAGAACAGGGTCTCAAATTTAGAAAACCATCTAGTGCTTGCTTATGGGGAAAGGTGCCTTTGGGTGTTGCATAAAACCAGAGACTGAAATTAGCACAGATAACTTTCCATAAGCCAAATATGTAATAGACAAGACCTACTCCTTGCTCAACGAAATGGACCCAACACCAAATATTCAACGCCTAGGAATATACCTGACTAGGAAGAATCTTAAAACTCATGGATATATATGTCTCCGTAAGAGAATCAAGCGTGTGTACAGCGGCCGAAACGCAGCAGTGAAAATCCGATAAATCCCATTATCAAAATAAATTTCGAAAACAAAACACAAAGACAGTGAAATAGAGAGCAATTCTTAAATAATTCACTCAGGGCATGTGATGCAACCAGGACTGACCACATCTACACCCAGAGCTGGTTGAGACATAAGGCTGGACACTTCAGGCTGATAGCATTGGTGAGTTTCGGTGAGCAAATGCAGACCCTTTGAAGTCATACTGCATGGTACCTATTCCATGGGTCCCAACACTTCAGGGTCAAGGGATTCTTCCTCCAGCTAAAACATGCATGGGAAACCCACAGTATGGTCCACCGTGTGATTGGGAAACGATTTAAAATGCATCTCAGTTTTCGTATCCTGGTCCTCGGGTTCACCATTCCAGATGCTTTACTAACACTCTCCCTGCTTGGAGAGTCAGTGCCTTTAACCTCCTCTTTGGCACAGCTTGCAATTTCTGTGCAAGATGAACAGGAATAGGGAGAACCCATGAGAGACTAGCTTTAGGTGTGTGCACGGGCAAATGTAACGCTCATTTCCCACCAGGAAGAGGAATTAACCAAAGGCTCAGCGTGCCCTGCCGGAAACAGATTAGGGCCTGAAGCAATCCTGCGGTTTTGTGCCCAGCTCACAAGAAAGCGAGTTGAAGAAAGGAGCTCAGGGGCACTGTAATTCACAAACCTGCAGAGATATAATTCACAGCTATCCTCCAAAAATATATTGAAGTAAGCCTGCGAAGGGGACTTGAAAGCGGGGCAGAGTTTCAGGAAAACCATTGCAGGGGGTAGACTGGAATTGCCCTGAAAGCATAGGAAAAGAGGCACAACGTCGACAATGATGCACTTGGCCAAAAAGGGTGTATGCTTTTTTTCCTGAATATATTCAGGAAAAAACGCATACGCCCTTTTTGGCCAACCAAGCAAGCCTGTAAAGGAAATCTGCACTACAATGAAGTCTCACTGCCCCCCGGGCAAAAGGGCCATCTGAAAAAAGTGTAAAATCCAGAAAGGTAGGACAGGATATGGACAACAGGGAGCCTTGTTATGCTGATTGGCAGGATGTAAATTGCCAGCAGCCACCCTGGAGAAGTGTATGGTGTTTCCTGAAACACGTAAGAAACAAAGCAACACAGCCTATGGCACTTCCACTTATGGTCCTATAGCTTACGGAAATTAAAATCAAAAACAGACAGCCACCCCAATATTTGGGACGACTGTGTTCACAAGTAGCTCGTCTACAGTATCAGGTAAATATCCCAGAAAGCAAAAAATGGATAAAGAAGCTGTGGCACGTACATACAATGCAATATCACTCAGCAATGAAATCTGTGTCATCTGGCGCATAGCGGCATAGTCAGTGGATGCAGATACGGTGATTCTACAAGAACTACGTCACACAGAAAAAGAAACATCATAAGATATCAGTAATACACGGAATGTAAACTTGACTACACATGAACTGAATTACAAAACAGAACAGGGTCCAAATTTAGAAAACCAACTAGTGCTTGCTTATGGGGAAAGGTACCTCGGGGTGCTGCATAAAACCAGAGACTGAAATTAGCACAGATAACATTCCATAAGCCAAATATGTAATAGACAAGACCTACTCCTTGCTCAACGAAATGGACTCAACACCACATTTTCAACGCCTAGGAATATACCTGACTAGGAAGAATCTTAAAACCCATGGATATATATGTCTCCGTAAGAGAATCAAGCGTGTGTACAGCGGCATAAACGCAGCAGTGAAAATCCGATAAATCCCATTATCAAAATAAATTTCGAAAACAAAACACAAAGACAGTGAAATAGAGAGCAATTCTTAAATAATTCACTCAGGGCATGTGATGCAACCGGGATTTAACACATCTACACCCAGAGCTGGTTGAGACATAAGGCTGGACACTTCAGGCTGATAGCATTGGTGAGTTTCTGTGAGCAAATGCAGACCCTTTGAAGTCATACTGCATGGTACCCATTCCATGAGTCCCAACTCTCCAGGTTCAAGGGATTCTTCCTTCAGCTAAAACATGCATGGGAAACACAGAGTATGGTACACCGTGAGATTGGGAAACGATTTGAAATGGATCTCAGTTTTCGTATCCTTGTCCTCGGGTTCACCATTCCAGACGCTTTACTAACACTCTCCCCGCTTGGAGAGTCAGTGCCTTTAACCTCCTGTTTGGCACAGTTTGCAATTTCTGTGCAAGATGAACAGGAATAGGGAGAACCAATGAGAGACTAGCTGTAGGTGTCTGCAGGGGCAAATGTAACACTCATTGCCCACCAGGAAGAGGAATTAAACAAAGGCTCAGTGTGCCCTGCTGGAAACCTATTAGGGCCTGAAGCAATCCTGCGGTTTTGTGCCCAGCTCACAAGAAAGCGAGTTGAAGAAAGGAGCTAGGGGCACTGTAATTCACAAACCTGCAGAGTTATAATTGACAGCTATCCTCCAAAAATATATTGAAGTAAGCCTGCGAAGGGGACTTGAAAGCGGGGCAGAATTTCAGGAAAACGATTGCAGGGGGTAGACTGGAATTGCCCTGAAAGCATAGGAAAAGAGGCACAACGTCAACAATGATGCAATTGGCCAAAAAGGGCGTATGTGTTTTTTCCTGAATATATTCAGGAAAAAACGCATATGCCCTTTTTGGCCAACCAAGCAAGCCTGTAAAGGAAATCTGCACTACAATAAAGTCTCACTGCCCCCCGGGCAAAAGGGCCATCTGAAATAAGTTTAAAATCCAGAAAGTTAGGAGAGGATATGGACAACAGGGAGCCTTGTTATGCTGATTGGCAGGATGTAAATTGCCAGCAGCCACCCTGGAGAAGTGTATGGTGTTTCCTGAAACACGTAAGAAACAAAGCAACACAGCCTATGGCACTTCCACTTATGGTCCTATAGCTTACGGAAATTAAATTCAAAAACAGACAGCCACCCAAATATTTGAGACGGCTGTGTTCACAAGAAGCTCGTCTACAGTATCAGGTAAATATCCCAGAAAGCAAAAAATGGATAAAGAAGTTGTGGCACGTACGTACAATGCAATATCACTCAGCAATGAAATCTCTGTCAACAGGCCCGTAGCGGCATAATGAGTGGATGCAGGTACGGTGATTCTACGTGAACTACGTCACACAGAAAAAGAAACATCATAAGATATCACTAATACACGGAATGTAAACTTGACTACACATGAACTGAATTACAAAACAGAACAGGGTCTCAAATTTAGAAAACCAACTAGTGCTTGCTTATGGGGAAAGGTGCCTTGGGGTGCTGCATAAAACCAGAGACTGAAATTAGCACAGATAACTTTCCATAAGCCAAATATGTAATAGAAAAGACCTACTCCTTGCTCAAGGAAATGGACCCAACACCACATATTCAACGCCTAGGAATATACCTGACTAGGAAGAATCTTAAAACCCATGGATATATATGTCTCCGTAAGAGAATCAAGCGTGTGTACAGCGGCCGAAACGCAGCAGTGAAAATCCGATAAATCCCATTATCAAAATAAATTTCGAAAACAAAACACAAAGACAGTGAAATAGAGAGCAATTCTTAAATAATTCACTCAGGGCATGTGATGCAACCGGGATTGACCACATCTACACCCAGAGCTGGTTGAGACATAAGGCTGGACACTTCAGGCTGATAGCATTGGTGAGTTTCGGTGAGCAAATGCAGACCCTTTGAAGTCATACTGCATGGTAACCATTCCATGGGTCCCAACTCTCCAGGTTCAAGGGATTCTTCCTCCAGCTAAAACATGCATGGGAAACCCAGAGTATCATCCACCATGTGATTGGGAAATGATTTAAAATGCATCTCAGTTTTCGTATCCTGGTCCTCGGGTTCACCATTCCAGATGCTTTAATAACACTCTCCCCGCTTGGAGAGTCAGTGCCTTTAACCTCCTGTTTGGCACAGCTTGCAATTTCTGTGCAAGATGAACAGGAATAGGGAGAACCAATGAGAGACTAGCTGTAGATGTCTGCACGGGCAAATGTAACGCTCATTTCCCACCAGGAAGAGGAATTAACCAAAGGCTCAGCATGCCCTGCCGGAAAAAGATTAGGGCCTGAAACAATCCTGCGGTTTTATGCCCAGCTCACAAGAAAGCGAGTTGAAGAAAGGAGCTCAAGGGCACTGTAATTCACAAACCTGCAGAGTTATAAATGACAGCTTTCCTCCAAAAATATATTGAAGTAAGCCTGCGAAGGGGACTTGATAGCGGGGCAGAATTTCAGGAAAACGATTGCAGGGGGTAGACTGGAATTGCCCTGAAAGCATAGGAAAACAGGCAGAACGTCGACAATGATGCACTTGGCCAAAAAGGGCTTATGCGTTTTTTCCTGAATATATTCAGGAAAAAACGCATACGCACTTTTTGGCCAACCAAGCAAGCCTGTAAAGGAAATCTGCACTACAATGAAGTCTCACTGCCCCCCGGGCAAAAGGGCCATCTGAAAAAAGTGTAAAATCCAGAAAGGTAGGACAGGATATGGAGAACAGGGAGACTTGTTATGCTGATTGGTAGGATGTAAATTGCTAACAGCCACCCTGGAGAAGTGTATGGTGTTTCCTGAAACACGTAAGAAATAAAGCAACACAGCCTATGGCAATTGCACTTATGGTCCTATTCCTTAGGGAAATTAAAATCAAAAACAGAGAGCCACCCCAAAGTTTGGGACGGCTGTGTTCTCAATAAGCTCGTCTACAGTTCCAGGTAAATATCCCAGAAAGCAAAAAATGGATAAAGAAGTTGTGGCACTTACGTGCAATGCAGTAGCACTCAGCAATGAAATCCGTGTCATCAGGCCCGTAGCGGCATAGTGAGTGGATGCAGGTACGGTGATTCTACGTGAACTACGTCACACAGAAAAAGAAACATCATAAGATATCACTAATACACGGAATGTAAACTTGACTACACATGAACTGTATTACAAAACAGAACAGGGTCTCAAATTTAGAAAACCAACTAGTGCTTGCTTATGGGGAAAGGTGCCTTGGGGTGCTGCATAAAACCAGAGATTGAAATTAGCACAGATAACATTCCATAAGCCAAACATGTAATAAACAAGACCTACTCCTTGCTCAACGAAATGGACTCAACACCACATATTCAACGCCTAGGAATATACCTGACTAGGAAGAATCTTAAAACCCATGGATATATATGTCTCCGTAAGAGAATCAAGCGTGTGTACAGCGGCCAAAACGCAGCAGTGAAAATCCGATAAATCCTATTATCAAAATAAATTTCGAAAACAAAACACAAACACAGTGAAATAGAGAGCAATTCTTAAATAATTCACTTAGGGCATGTGATGCAACCGGGATTGACCACATCTACACCCAGAGCTGGTTGAGACATAAGGCTGGACACTTCAGGTTGATAGCATTGGTGAGTTTCCGTGAGCAAATACAGACCCTTTGAAGTCATACTGCATGGTACCTATTCCATGGGTCCCAAATCTTCAGGTTCAAGGGATTCTTCCTCCAGCTAAAACATGCATGGGAAACCCACATTATGGTCCACGGTGTGATTGGGAAACGATTTAAAATGCATCTCAGTTTTCGTATCCTGGTCCTCGGGTTCACCATTCCAGATTCTTTACTAACACTCTCCCTGCTTGGAGAGTCAGTGCCTTTAACCTCCTGTTTGGCACAGCTTGCAATTTCTGTGCAAGATGAACAGGAATAGGGAGAACCAATGAGAGACTAGCTGTAGGTGTCTGCACGGGCAAATGTAACGCTCAATTCCCACCAGGAAGAGGAATTAACCAAAGGCACAACATATTCTGCAGGAAAAAGATTAGGGCCTGAAGCAATCCTGCGGTTTTGTGCCCAGCTCACAAGAAAGTGAGTTGAAGAAAGCAGCTCAGGGGCACTGTAATTCACAAACCTGCAGAGTTATAAATGACAGCTATCCTCCAAAAATATATTGAAGTAAGCCTGCGAAGGGGACTTGAAAGCGGGGCAGAATTTCAGGAAAACGATTGCAGGGGGTAGACAGGAATTGCCCTGAAAGCATAGGAAAAGAGGCAGAACGTCGACAAAGATGCACTTGGCCAAAAGGTCGTATGCGTTTTTTCCTGAATATATTCAGGAAAAAACGCATACGCCCTTTTTGGCCAACCTAGCAAGCCTGTAAAGGAAATCTGAACTACAATGCAGTCTCACTGCCCCCCGGGCAAAAGGGCCATCTGAAAAAAGTGTAAAATCCAGAAAGGTAGGACAGGATATGGAGAACAGGGAGCCTTGTTATGCTGATGGGCAGGATGTAAATTGACAGCAGCCACCCTGGAGATGTGTATGGTGTTTCCTGCAACAAGTAAGAAACAAAGCAACACAGCCTATGGCACTTTCACTTATGGTCCTATAGCTTACGGAAATTAAAATCAAAAACAGACAGCCACCCCAATATTTGGGACGGCTGTGTTCACAAGAAGCTCGTCTACAGTATCAGGTAAATATCCCAGAAAGCAAAAAATGGATAAAGAAGTTGTGGCACGTACGTACAATGCAATATCACTCAGCAATGAAATCTGTGTCATCAGGCCCGTAGCGGCATAGTGAGTGGATGGAGGTACAGTGATTCTACGTGAACTACATCACACAGAAAAAGAAACATCATAAGATATCACGAATACACGGAATGTAAACTTGACTACACATGAACTGAACTACAAAACAGAACAGGGTGTCAAATTTAGAAAACCAACTAGTGCTTGCTTATGGGAAAAGGTTCCTTGGGGTGCTGCATAAAACCAGAGACTGAAATTAGCACAGATAACTTTCCATAAGCCAAATATGTAATAGAGAAGACCTACTCCTTGCTCAATGAAATGGACCCAACACCACATATTCAACGCCTAGGAATATACCTGACTAGGAAGAATCTTAAAACCCATGGATATATATGTCTCTGTAAGAGAATCAAGCGTGTGTACAGCGGCCGAAACACAGCAGTGAAAATCCGATAAATCCCATTATCAAAAGAAATTTCGAAAACAAAACACAAAGACAGTGAAATAGAGAGCAATTCTTAAATCATTCACTCAGGGCATGTGATGCAACTGGGATTGACCACATCTACAACAAGAGCTGGTTGAGACATAAGGCTGGACAGTTCAGGCTGATAGCATTGGTGAGTTTCGGTGAGCAAATGCAGACCCCTTGAAGACATACTGCATGGTACCCATTCCATGGGTCCCAACTCTCCAGGTTCAAGGGATTCTTCCTCCAGGTATAACATGCATGGGAAACGCAGAGTATCGTCAACCGTGTGATTGGGAAACGATTTAAAATGCATCTCAGTTTTCGTATCCTGGTCCTCGGGTTCACCATTCCAGATGCTTTACTAACACTCTCCCCGCTTGGAGAGTCAGTGCCTTTAACCTCCTCTTTGGCACAGCTTGCAATTTCTGTGCAAGATGAACAGGAATAGGGAGAGCCAATGAGAGACTAGCTGTAGGTGTCTGCACGGGCAAATTTAACGCTCATTTCCCACCAGGAAGAGGAATTAAACAAAGGCTCAGCGTGCCCTGCTGAAAACAGATTAGGGCCTGAAGCAATCCTGCGGTTTTGTGCCCAGCTCAAAAGAAAGCGAGTTGAAGAAAGGAGCTCCGGGGCACTGTAATTCACAAACCTGCAGAGTTATAAATGACAGCTATCCTCCAAAAATATATTGAAGTAAGCCTGCGAAGGGGACTTGAAAGCGGGGCAGAATTTCAGGAAAAACGATTGCAGGGGGTAGACTGGAATTGCCCGGAAAGCATAGGAAAAGAGGCACAACGTCGACAATGATGAACTTGGCCAAAAACGGCGTATGCGTTTTTTCCTGAATATATTCAGGAAAAAACGCATACGCACTTTTTGGCCAACCAAGCAAGCCTGTAAAGGAAATCTGCACTACAATGAAGTCTCACTGCCCCCCGGGCAAAAGGGCCATCTGAAAAAAGGGTAAAATCCAGAAAGGTAGGACAGGATATGGAGAACAGGGAGCCTTGTTATGCTGATTGGCAGGATGGAAATTGCCAACAGCCACCCTGGAGAAGTGTATGGTGTTTCCTGAAACACGTAAGAAATAAAGCAACACAGCCTATGGCAATTGCACTTATGGTCCTATTCCTTAGGGAAATTAAAATGAAAGACAGAGAGCCACCCCAAAGTTTGGGACGGCTGTGTTCCCAAGAAGCTCGTCTACAGTACCAGGTAAATACCCCAGAAAGCAAAAAATGGATAAAGAAGTTGTGGCACGTACGTGCAATGCAGTATCACTCAGCAATGAAATCTGTGTCATCAGGCCCGTAGCGGCATAGTGAGTGGATGCAGGTACGGTGATTCTACGTGAACTACGTCACACAGAAAAAGAAACATCATAAGATATCACTAATACACGGAATGAAAACTTGACTACACATGAACTGAATTACAAAACAGAACAGGGTCTCAAATTTAGAAAACCAACTAGTGCTTGCTTATGGGGAAAGGTGCCTTGGGGTGCTGCATAAAACCAGAGACTGAAATTAGCACAGATAACTTTCCATAAGCCAAATATGTAATAGACAAGACCTACTCCTTGCTCAACGAAATGGACCCAACACCACATATTCAACGCCTAGGAATATACCTGACTAGGAAGAATCTTAAAACCCATGGATATATATGTCTCCGTAAGAGAATCAAGCGGGTGTACAGCGGCCGAAACGCAGCAGTGAAAATCCGATAAATCCCATTATCAAAATAAATTTCGAAAACAAAACACAAAGACAGTGAAATAGAGAGCAATTCTTAAATAATTCACTCAGGGCATGTGATGCAACCGGGATTGACCACATCTACACCCAGAGCTGGTTGAGACATAAGGCTGGACACTTCAGGCTGATAGCATTGGTGAGTTTCGGTGAGCAAATGCAGACCCTTTGAAGTCATACTGCATGGTACCTATTCCATGGGTCCCAACTCTTCAGGTTCAAGGGATTCTTCCTCCATCTAAAACATGCATGGGAAACCCACAGTATGGTCCACCGTGTGATTGGGAAACGATTTAAAATGCATCTCAGTTTTCGTATCCTGGTCCTCGGGTTCACCATTCCAGATGCTTTACTAACACTCTCTCCGCTTGGAGAGTCAGTGCCTTTAACCTCCTGTTTGGCACAGCTTGCAATTTCTGAGCAAGATGAACAGCAATAGGGAGAACCAATGAGAGACTAGCTGTAGGTGTCTGCACGGGCAAATGTAACGCTCATTGCCCACCAGGAAGAGGAATTAAACAAAGGCTCAGTGTGCCCTGCTGGAAACAGATTAGGGCCTGAAGCAATCCTGCGGTTTTGTGCCCAGCTCACAAGAAAGCGAGTTGAAGAAAGGAGCTCAGGGGCACTGTAATTCACAAACCTGCAGAGTTATAAATGACAGCTATCTTCCAAAAGTATATTGAAGTAAGCCTGCGAAGGGGACTTGAAAGCGAGGCAGAATTTCAGGAAAACGATTGCAGGGGTACACTGGAATTGCACTGAAAGCATAGGAAAAGAGGCACAACGTCGACAATGATGCACTTGGCCAAAAAGGGCGTATGCGTTTTTTCCTGAATATATTCAGGAAAAAAACGCACACGCCCTTTTTGGCCAACCAAGCAAGCCTGTAAACGAAATCTGCACTACAATGAAGTCTCACTGCCCCCCGGGAAAAGGGCCATCTGAAAAAAGTGTAACATCCAGAAAGATAGGACAGGATATGGAGAACAGGGAGCCTTGTTATGCTGATTGGCCGGATGTAAATTGCCAACAGCCACCCTGGAGAAGTGTATGGTGTTTCCTGAAACACGTAAGAAATAAAGCAACACAGCCTATGGCAATTGCACTTATGGTCCTATTCCTTAGGGAAATTAAAATCAAAAACAGAGAGCCACCCCAAAGGTTGGGACGGCTGTGTTCCCAAGAAGCTCGTCTACAGTACCAGGTAAATACCCCAGAAAGCAAAAAATGGATAAAGAAGTTGTGGCACGTACGTGCAATGCAGTATCACTCAGCAATGAAATCTGTGTCATCAGGCCCGTAGCGGCATAGTGAGTGGATGCAGGTACGGTGATTCTACGTGAACTACGTCACACAGAAAAAGAAACATCATAAGATATCACTAATACACGGAATGAAAACTTGACTACACATGAACTGAATTACAAAACAGAACAGGGTCTCAAATTTAGAAAACCAACTAGTGCTTGCTTATGGGGAAAGGTGCCTTGGGGTGCTGCATAAAACCAGAGACTGAAATTAGCACAGATAACTTTCCATAAGCCAAATATGTAATAGACAAGACCTACTCGTTTCTCAACGAAATGGACCCAACACCACATATTCAACACCTAGGAATATACCTGACTAGGAAGAATCTTAAAACCCATGGATATATATGTCTCCGTAAGAGAATCAACCGTGTGTACAGCGGCATAAACGCAGCAGTGAAAATGCGATAAATCCCATTATCAAAATAAATTTCGAAAACAAAACACAAAGACAGTGAAATAGAGAGCACTTCTTAAATAATTCACTCAGGGCATGTGATGCAACAGGGATTTAACACATCTACACCCAGAGCTGGTTGAGACATAAGGCTGGACACTTCAGGCTGATAGCATTGGTGAGTTTCTGTGAGCAAATGCAGACCCTTTGAAGTCATACTGCATGGTACCCATTCCATGAGTCCCAACTCTCCAGGTTCAAGGGCTTCTTCCTTCAGCTAAAACATGCATGGGAAACCCAGAGTATCGTCCACCATGTGATTGGGAAACGATTTGAAATGGATCTCAGTTTTCGTATCCTTGTCCTCGGGTTCACCATTCCAGACGCTTTACTAACACTCTCCCCGCTTGGAGAGTCAGTGCCTTTAACCTCCTGTTTGGCACAGTTTGCAATTTCTGTGCAAGATGAACAGGAATAGGGAGAACCAATGAGAGACTAGCTGTAGGTGTCTGCACGGGCAAATGTAACGCTCATTTCCCACCAGGAAGAGGAATTAACCAAAGGCACAGCATGCCCTGCCGGAAACAGATTAGGGCCTGAAGCAATCCTGCGGTTTTGTGCCCAGCTCACAAGAAAGTGAGTTGAAGAAAGCAGCTCAGGGGCACTGTAATTCACAAACCTGCAGAGTTATAAATGACAGCTATCCTCCAAAAATATATTGAAGTAAGCCTGCGAAGGGGACTTGAAAGCGGGGCAGAATTTCAGGAAAACGATTGCAGGGGGTAGACTGGAATTGCCCTGAAAGCATAGGAAAAGAGGCACAACGTTGACAATGATGCACTTGGCCAAAAAGGGCGTATGCGTTTTTTCCTGAATATATTCAGGAAAAAAGCATATGCCCTTTTTGGCCAACCAAGCAAGCCTGTAAAGGAAATCTGCACTAAAATGAAGTCTCACTGCCCCCCGGGCAAAAGGGCCATCTGAAAAAAGTGTAAAATCCAGAAAGGTAGGACAGGATATGGAGAACAGGGAGCCTTGTTATGCTGATGGGCAGGATGTAAATTGACAGCAGCCACCCTGGAGAAGTGTATGGTGTTTCCTGCAACAAGTAAGAAACAAAGAAACACAGCCTATGGCACTTTCACTTATGGTCCTATAGTTTACGCAAATTAAAATCAAAAACAGACAGCCACCCCAATATTTGGGACGGCGGTGTTCACAAGAAGCTCGTCTACAGTATCAGGTAAATATCCCAGAAAGCAAAAAATGGATAAAGAAGTTGTGGCCCGTACGTACAATGCTATATCACTCAGCAATGAAATCTGTGTCATCAGGCCCGTAGCGGCATAGTGAGTGGATGCAGTTACGGTGATCCTACGTGAACTACGTCACACAGAAAAAGAAACATCATAAGATATCACTAATACACGGAATGTAAACTTGACTACACATGAACTGAATTACAAAACAGAACAGGGTCTCAAATTTAGAAAACCAACTAGTGCTTGCTTATGGGAAAAGGTGCCTTGGGGTGCTGCATAAAACCAGAGACTGAAATTAGCACAGATAACTTTCCATAAGCCAAATATGTAATAGACAAGACCTACTCCTTGCTCAACGAAATGGACCCAACACCACATATTCAACGCCTAGGAATATACCTGACTAGGAAGAATCTTAAAACCCATGGATATATATGTCTCCGTAAGAGAATCAAGCGTGTGTACAGCGGCCGAAACGCAGCAGTGAAAATCCGATAAATCCCATTATCAAAATAAATTTCGAAAACAAAACACAAAGACAGTGAAATAGAGAGCAATTCTTAAATAATTCACTCAGGGCATGTGATGCAACCGGGATTGACCACATCTACACCCAGAGCTGGTTGAGACATAAGGCTGGACACTTCAGGCTGATAGCATTGGTGAGTTTCGGTGAGCAAATGCAGACCTTTTGAAGTCATACTGCATGGTACCCATTCCATGGGTCCCAACTCTCCAGGTTCAAGGGACTCTTCCTCCAGCTAAAACATGCATGGGAAACCCAGAGTATCGTCCACCATGTGATTGGGAAACGATTTAAAATGCATCTCAGTTTTCGTATCCTGGTCCTCGGGTTCACCATTCCAGATGCTTTACTAACACTCTCCCCGCTTGGAGAGTCAGTGCCTTTAACCTCCTGTTTGGCACAGCTTGCAATTTCTGTGCAAGATGAACAGGAATAGGGAGAACCAATGAGAGACTAGCTGTAGATGTCTGCACGGGCAAATGTAACGCTCATTTCCCACCAGGAAGTAAAATTAACCAAAGGCTCAGCATGCCCTGCCGGAAACAGATTAGGGCCTGAAGCAATCCTGCGGTTTTGTGCCCAGCTCACAAGAAAGCGAGTTGAAGAAAGGAGCTCAAGGGCACTGTAATTCACAAACCTGCAGAGTTATAAATGACAGCTATCCTCCAAAAATATATTGAAGTAAGCCTGCGAAGGGGACTTGAAAGCGGGGCAGAATTTCAGGAAAACGATTGCAGGGGGTAGACTGGAATTGCCCTGAAAGCATAGGAATACAGGCAGAACGTCGACAATGATGCACTTGGCCAAAAAGGGCGTATCCGTTTTTTCCTGAATATATTCAGGAAAAAACGCATACGCCCTTTTTGGCCAACCTAGCAAGCCTGTAAAGGAAATGTGAACTACAATGCAGTCTCACTGCCCCCCGGGCAAAAGGGCCATCTGAAAAAAGTGTAAAATCCAGAAAGGTAGGACAGGATATGGAGAACAGGGAGCCTTGTTATGCTGATTGGCAGGATGTAAATTGCCAGCAGCCACCCTGGAGAAGTGTATGGTGTTTCCTGAAACACGTAAGAAACAAAGCAACACAGCCTATGCCTCTTCCACTTATGGTCCTATAGCTTACGGAAATTAAAATCAAAAACAGACAGCCACCCCAATATTTGGGATGGCTGTGTTCACAAGAAGCTCGTCTACAGTATCAGGTAAATATCCCAGAAAGCAAAAAATGGATAAAGAAGTTGTGGCACGTACGTGCAATGCAGTATCACTCAGCAATGAAATCTGTGTCATCAGGCCTGTAGCGGCATAGTGAGTGGATGCAGGTACGGTGATTCTACGTGAACTACGTCACACAGAAAAAGAAACGTCATAAGATATCACTAATACACGGAATGTAAACTTGACTACACATGAACTGAATTACAAAACAGAACAGGGTCTCAAATTTAGAAAACCAACTAGTGCTTGCTTATGGGGAAAGGTGCGTTGGGGTGCTGCATAAAACCAGAGACTGAAATTAGCACAGATAACTTTCCATAAGCCAAATATGTAATAGACAAAACCTACTCCTTGCTCAGTGAAATGGACTCAACACCACATATTCAATGCCTAGGAATATACCTGACTAGGAAGAATCTTAAAACCCATGGATATATATGTCTCCGTAAGAGAATCAAGCATGTGTACAGCGGCCGAAACGCAGCAGTGAAAATCCGATAAATCCCATTATCAAAATAAATTTCGAAAACAAAACACAAAGATAGTGAAATAGAGAGCAATTCTTCAATAATTCACTCAGGGCATGTGATGCAACCGGGATTGACCACATCTACACCCAGAGCTGTTTGAGACATAAGGCTGGACACTTCAGGCTGATAGCATTGGTGAGTTTCGGTGAGCAAATGCAGACCCTTTGAAATAATACTGCATGGTACCTATTCCATGGGTCCCAACTCTTCAGGTTCAAGGGATTCTTCCTCCAGCTAAAACATGCATGGGAAACCCACAGTATTGTCCACCGTGTGAATGGGAAACGATTTAAAATGCATCTCAGTTTTCGTATCCTGCTCCTCGGTTTCACCATTCCAGATGCTTTACTAACACTCTCCCTGGTTGGAGAGTCAGTGCCTTTAACCTCCTGTTTGGCACAGCTTGCAATTTCTGTGCAAGATGAACAGGAATAGGGAGAACCAATGAGAGACTAGCTGTAGATGTCTGCACGGGCAAATGTAACGCTCATTTCCCACCAGGAAGAAAAATTAACCAAAGGCTCAGCATGCCCTGCCGGAAACAGATTAGGGCCTGAAGCAATCCTGCGGTTTTGTGCCCAGCTCACAAGAAAGCGAGTTGAAGAAAGGAGCTCAAGGGTACTGTAATTCACAAACCTGCAGAGTTATAAATGACAGCTATCCTCCAAAAATATATTGAAGTAAGCCTGCGAAGGGGACTTGAAAGCGGGGCAGAATTTCAGGAAAACGATTGCAGGGGGTAGACTGGAATTGCCCTGAAAGCATAGGAAAACAGGCAGAACGTCGACAATGATGCACTTGGCCAAAAAGGGCTTATGCGTTTTTTCCTGAATATATTCAGGAAAAAACGCATACGCACTTTTTGGCCAACCAAGCAAGCCTGTAAAGGAAATCTCCACTACAATGAAGTCTCACTGCCCCCCGGGCAAAAGGGCCATCTGAAAAAAGTGTAAAATACAGAAAGGTAGGACAGGATATGGAGAACAGGGAGCCTTGTTATGCTGATTGGTAGGATGTAAATTGCTAACAGCCACCCTGGAGAAGTGTATGGTGTTTCCGGAAACACGTAAGAAATAAAGCAACACAGCCTATGGCAATTGCACTTATGGTCCTATTCCTTAGGGAAATTAAAATCAAAAACAGAGAGCCACCCCAAAGTTTGGGACGGCTGTGTTCCCAATAAACTCGTCTACAGTACCAGGTAAATATCGCAGAAAGCAAAAAATGGATAAAGAAGTTGTGGCACGTACGTGCAATGCAGTAGCACTCAGCAATGAAATCTGTGTCATCAGGCCCGTAGCGGCATAGTGAGTGGATGCAGGTACGGTGATTCTTCGTGAACTACGTCACACAGAAAAAGAAACATCATAAGATATCACTAATACACGGAATGTAAACTTGACTACACATGAACTGTATTACAAAACAGAACAGGGTCTCAAATTTAGAAAACCAACTAGTGCTTGCTTATGGGGAAAGGTGCCTTGGGGTGCTGCATAAAACCAGAGACTGAAATTAGCACAGATAACATTCCATAAGCCAAATATGTAGTAAACAAGACCTACTCCTTGCTCAACGAAATGGACTCAACACCACATATTCAACGCCTAGGAATATAACTGACTAGGAAGAATCTTAAAACCCATGGATATATATGTCTCCGTAAGAGAATCAAGCGTGTGTACAGCGGCCGAAACGCAGCAGTGAAAATCCGATAAATCCTATTATCAAAATAAATTTCGAAAACAAAACACAAACACAGTGAAATAGAGAGCAATTCTTAAATAATTCACTTAGGGCATGTGATGCAACCGGGATTGACCACATCTACACCCAGAGCTGGTTGAGACATAAGGCTGGACACTTCAGGTTGATAGCATTGGTGAGTTTCCGTGAGCAAATACAGACCCTTTGAAGTCATACTGCATGGTACCTATTCCATGGGTCCCAAATCTTCAGGTTCAAGGGATTCTTCCTCCAGCTAAAACATGCATGGGAAACCCACATTATGGTCCACCGTGTGATTGGGAAACGATTTAAAATGCATCTCAGTTTTCGTATCCTGGTCCTCGGGTTCACCATTCCAGATTCTTTACTAACAATCTCCCTGCTTGGAGAGTCAGTTCCTTTAACCTCCTGTTTGGCACAGCTTGCAATTTCTGTGCAAGATGAACAGTAATAGGGAGAACCAATGAGAGACTAGCTGTAGGTGTCTGCACGGGCTAATGTAACGCTCATTTCCCACCAGGAAGAGGAATTAAACAAAGGCACAGCATGCCCTGCCGGAAACAGATTAGGGCCTGAAGCAATCCTGCGGTTTTGTGCCCAGCTCACAAGAAAGTGAGTTGAAGAAAGCAGCTCAGGGGCACTGTAATTCACAAACCTGCAGAGTTATAAATGACAGCTATCCTCCAAAAATATATTGAAGTAAGCCTGCGAAGGGGACTTGAAAGCGGGGCAGAATTTCAGGAAAACGATTGCAGGGGGTAGACTGGAATTGCCCTGAAAGCATAGGAAAAGAGGCAGAACGTCGACAATGATGCACTTGGCCAAAAGGGCGTATCCGTTTTTTCCTGAATATATTCAGGAAAAAACGCATACGCCCTTTTTGGCCAACCTAGCAAGCCTGTAAAGGAAATCTGAACTACAATGCAGTCTCACTGCCCCCCGGGCAAAAGGGCCATCTGAAAAAAGTGTATAATCCAGAAAGGTAGGACAGGATATGGAGAACAGGGAGCCTTGTTATGCTGATTGGCAGGATGTAAATTGCCAGCAGCCACCCTGGAGAAGTGTATGGTGTTTCCTGAAACACGTAAGAAACAAAGCAACACAGCCTATGCCTCTTCCACTTATGGTCCTATAGCTTACGGAAATTAAAATCAAAAACAGACAGCCACCCCAATATTTGGGATGGCTGTGTTCACAAGAAGCTCGTCTACAGTATCAGGTAAATATCCCAGAAAGCAAAAAATGGATAAAGAAGTTGTGGCACGTACGTGCAATGCAGTATCACTCAGCAATGAAATCTGTGTCATCAGGCCTGTAGCGGCATAGTGAGTGGATGCAGGTACGGTGATTCTACGTGAACTACGTCACACAGAAAAAGAAACGTCATAAGATATCACTAATACACGGAATGTAAACTTGACTACACATGAACTGAATTACAAAACAGAACAGGGTCTCAAATTTAGAAAACCAACTAGTGCTTGCTTATGGGGAAAGGTGCCTTGGGGTGCTGCATAAAACCAGAGACTGAAATTAGCACAGATAACTTTCCATAAGCCAAATATGTAATAGACAAGACCTACTCCTTGCTCAGTGAAATGGACTCAACACCACATATTCAATGCCTAGGAATATACCTGACTAGGAATAATCTTAAAACCCATGGATATATATGTCTCCGTAAGAGAATCAAGCATGTGTACAGCGGCCGAAACGCAGGAGTGAAAATCCGATAAATCCCATTATCAAAATAAATTTCGAAAACAAAACACAAAGATAGTGAAATAGAGAGCAATTCTTCAATAATTCACTCAGGGCATGTGATGCAACCGGGATTGACCACATCTACACCCAGAGCTGGTTGAGACATAAGGCTGGACACTTCAGGCTGATAGCATTGGTGAGTTTCGGTGAGCAAATGCAGACCCTTTGAAATAATACTGCATGGTACCTATTCCATGGGTCCCAACTCTTCAGGTTCAAGGGATTCTTCCTCCAGCTAAAACATGCATGGGAAACCCACAGTATTGTCCACCGTGTGAATGGGAAACGATTTAAAATGCATCTCAGTTTTCGTATCCTGCTCCTCGGTTTCACCATTCCAGATGCTTTACTAACACTCTCCCTGCTTGGAGAGTCAGTGCCTTTAACCTCCTGTTTGGCACAGCTTGCAATTTCTGTGCAAGATGAACAGGAATAGGGAGAACCAATGAGAGACTAGCTGTAGGTGTCTGCACGGGCAAATGTAACGCTCATTTCCCACCAGGAAGAGGAATTAACCAAAGGCACAGCATGCCCTGCCGGAAACAGATTAGGGCCTGAAGCAATCCTGCGGTTTTGTGCCCAGCTCACAAGAAAGTGAGTTGAAGAAAGCAGCTCAGGGGCACTGTAATTCACAAACCTGCAGAGTTATAAATGACAGCTATCCTCCAAAAATATATTGAAGTAAGCCTGCGAAGGGGACTTGAAAGCGGGGCAGAATTTCAGGAAAACGATTGCAGGGGGTAGACTGGAATTGCCCTGAAAGCATAGGAAAAGAGGCACAACGTCGACAATGATGCACTTGGCCAAAAAGGGCGTATGCGTTTTTTCCTGAATATATTCAGGAAAAAACACATACGCCCTTTTTGGCCAACCAAGCAAGCCTGTAAAGGAAATCTGCACTACAATGAAGTCTCACTGCCCCCCTGGCAAAAGGGCCATCTGAAAAAAGTGTAAAATCCAGAAAGGTAGGACAGGATATGGAGAACAGGGAGCCTTGTTATGCTGATTGGCAGGATGTCAATTGCCAACAGCCACCCTGGAGAAGTGTATGGTGTTTCCTGCAACACGTAAGAAACAAAGCAACACAGCCTATGGCACTTCCACTTATGGTCCTATAGCTTACGGAAATTAAAATCAAAAACAGACAGCCACCCCAATATTTGGGACGGCTGTGTTCACAAGAAGCTCGTCTACAGTATCAGGTAAATATCCCAGAAAGCAAAAATGGATAAAGAAGTTGTGGCATGTACGTACAATGCAATATCACTCAGAAATGAAATCTTTGTCTTCAGGGCCATAGCGGCATAGTGAGTGGATGCAGGTACGTTGATTCTACGTGAACTACGTCACACAGAAAAAGAAACATCATAAGATATCATTAATACACGGAATGTAAACTTGACTACACATGAACTGAATTACAAAACAGAACAGGGTCTCAAATTTAGAAAACCAACTAGTGCTTGCTTATGGGAAAAGGTGCCTTGGGGTGCTGCATAAAACCAGAGACTGAAATTAGCACAGATAACTTTCCATAAGCCAAATATGTAATAGACAAGACCTACTCCTTGCTCAACGAAATGGACCCAACACCACATATTCAACGCCTAGGAATATACCTGACTAGGAAGAATCTTAAAACCCATGGATATATATGTCTCTGTAAGAGATTCAAGCGTGTGTACAGCGGCCGAAACGCAGCAGTGAAAATCCGATAAATCCCATTATCAAAATAAATTTCGGAAACAAAACACAAAGACAGTGAAATAGAGAGCAATTCTTAAATAATTCACTCAGGGCAGGTGATGCAACCGGTATTGACCACATCTACACCCAGAGCTGTTTGAGACATAAGGCTGGACAGTTCAGGCTGATAGCATTGGTGAGTTTCGGTGAGCAAATGCAGACCCTTTGAAGTCAGTCTGCATGGTACACATTCCATGGCTCCAAACTCTCCAGGTTCAAGGGATTCTTCCTCCAGCTAAAACATGCATGGGAAACCCACAGTATCGTCCACCGTGTGATTGGGAAACGATTTAAAATGCATCTCAGTTTTCGTATCCTGGTCCTCGGGTTCACAATTCCAGATGCTTTACTAACACTCTCCCCACTTGGAGAGTCAGTGCCTTTAACCTCCTGTTTGGCACAGCTTGCAATTTCTGTGCAAGATGAATAGGAATAGGGAGAACCAATGAGAGACTAGCTGTAGGTGTCTGCACGGGCAAATGTAACGCTCATTTCCCACCAGGATGAGGAATTAAACAAAGGCTCAGCGTGCCCTGCTGAAAACAGATTAGGGCCTGAAGCAATCCTGCGGTTTTGTGCCCAGCTCACAAGAAATCGAGTTGAAGAAAGGGGCTCAGGGGCACTGTAATTCACAAACCTGCAGAGTTATAAATGACAGCTATCCTCCAAAAATATATTGAAGTAAGCCTGCGAAGGGGACTTGAGAGCGGGGCAGAATTTCAGGAAAACGATTGCAGGGGCTAGACTGGAATTGCCCTGAAAGCATAGGAAAAGAGGGACAACGTTGACAATGATCCACTTGGCCAAAAAGGGCGTATGCGTTTTTTCCTGAATATATTCAGGAAAAAACGCATACGCCCTTTTTGGCCAACCAAGCAAGCCTGTAAAGGAAATCTGCACTACAATGAAGTCTCACTGCCCCCCGGGCAAAAGGGCCATCTGAAAAACGTGTAAAATCCAGAAAGGTAGGACAGGATATGGAGAACAGGGAGCCTTGTTAAGCTGATTGGCAGGATGTAAATTGCCAGCAGCCACCCTGGAGAAGTGTATGGTGTTTCCTGAAACACGTAAGAAACAAAGCAACACAGCCTATGCCACTTCCACTTATGGTCCTATAGCTTACGGAAATTAAAATCAAAAACAGACAGCCACCCCAATATTTCGGACGGCTGTGTTCACAAGAAGCTCGTCTACAGTATCAGGTAAATATCCCAGAAAGCAAAAAATGGATAAAGAAGTTGTGGCACGTACGTACAATGCAATATCACTCAGCAATGAAATCTGTGTCATCAGGCCAGTAGTGGCATAGTGAGTGGATGCAGGTACGGTGATTCTACGTGAACTACGTCACACAGAAAAAGAAACATCATAAGATATTACTTATACACGGAATGTAAACTTGACTACACATGAACTGAATTACAAAACAGAACAGGGTCTCAAATTTAGAAAACCAACTAGTGCTTGCTTATGGGGAAAGGTGCCTTGGGGTGCTGCATAAAAGCAGAGACTGAAATTAGCACAGATAACTTTCCATAAGCCAAATATGTAATAGACAAGACTTACTCCTTGCTCAACGAAATGGACCCAACATCACATATTCAACGCCTAGGAATATACCTGACTAGGAAGAATCTTAAAACCCATGGATATATATGTCTCCGTAAGAGAATCAAGCGGGTGTACTGCGGCCGAAACGCAGCAGTGAATATCCGATAAATCCCATTATAAAAATAAATTTCGAAAACAAAACACAAAGACAGTGAAATAGAGAGCAATTCTTAAATAATTCACTCAGGGCATGTGATGCAACCGGGATTGACCACATCTACACCCAGAGCTGGTTGAGACATAAGGCTGGACACTTCAGGGTGATAGCATTGGTGCGTTTCGGTGAGCAAATGCAGACCCTTTGAAGTCATACTGCATGGTACCCATTCCATGGATCCCAACTCTCCAGGTTCATGGGATTCTTCCTCCAGCTAAACATGCATGGGAAACCCAGAGTATCGTCCACCGTGTGATTGGGAAACGATTTAAAATGCATCTCAGTTTTCGTATCCTGGTCCTCGGGTTCACCATTCCAGATGCTTTACTAACACTCTCCCCGCTTGGAGAGTCAGTGCCTTTAACCTCCTGTTAGGCACAGCTTGCAATTTCTGTGCAAGATGAACAGGAATAGGGAGAACCAATGAGAGACTAGCTGTAGGTGTTTGCACGGGCAAATGTAATGCTCATTGCCCACCAGGAAGAGGAATTAAACAAAGGCTCAGCGTGCCCTGCCGGAAACAGATTAGGGCCTGAAGCAATCCTGCGATTTTGTGCCCAGCTCACAAGAAAGCGAGTTGAAGAAAGGAGCTCAGGGGCACTGTAATTCACAAACCTGCAGAGTTATAAATGACAGCTATCCTCCAAAAATATATTGAAGTAAGCCTGCGAAGGGGACTTGAAAGCGGGGCAGAATTTCAGGAAAACGATTGCAGGGGGTAGACAGGAATTGCCCTGAAAGCATAGGAAAAGAGGCACAACGTCGACAATGATGCACTTGGCCAAAAAGTGCGTATGCGTTTTTTCCTGAATATATTCAGGAAAAAACGCATACGCCCTTTTTGGCCAACCAAGCAAGCCTGTAAAGGAAATCTGCACTACAATGAAGTCTCACTGCCTCCCGGGCAAAAGGGCCATCTGAAAAAAGGGTAAAATCCAGAAAGGTAGGACAGGATATGGAGAACAGGGAGCCTTGTTATGCTGATTGGCAGGATGTAAATTGCCAGCAGCCACCCTGGAGAAGTGTATGGTGTTTCCTGAAACACGTAAGAAACAAAGCAACACAGCCTATGGCACTTCCACTTATGGTCCTATAGCTTATGGAAATTAAAATCAAAAACAGACAGCCACCCCAATATTTGGGACGGCTGTGTTCACAAGAAGCTCGTCTACAGTATCAGGTAAATATCCCAGAAAGCAAAAAATGGATAAAAAAGTTGTGGCACGTACGTACAATGCAATATCACTCAGCAATGAAATCTGTGTCATCAGGCCCATAGCGCCATAGTGAGTGGATGCAGGTACGGTGATTCTACGTGAACTACGTCACACAGAAAAAGAAACATCATAAGATATCACTAATACACGGAATGTAATCTTGACTACACATGAACTGAATTACAAAACAGAACAGGGTCTCAAATTTAGAAAACCACCTAGTGCTTGTTTATGGGGAAAGGTGCTTTGGGGTGCTGCATAAAACCAGAGACTGAAATTGGCACAGATAACTTTCCATAAGCCAAATATATAATAGACAATACCTACTCCTTGCTCAACGAAATGGACTCAACACCACATATTCAACGCCTAGGAATATACCTGACTAGGGTGAAACTTAAAACCCATGGATATATATGTCTCCGTAAGAGAATCAAGCGTGTGTACAGCGGCCGAAGCACAGCAGTGAAAATCCGATAAATCCCATTATCAAAATAAATTTCGAAAACAAAACACAAAGACAGTGAAATAGAGAGCAATTCTTAAATAATTCACTCAGGGCATGTGATGCAACCGGGATTGACCACATCTACACCCAGAGCTGGTTGAGACATAAGGCTGGACACTTCAGGGTGATAACATTGGTGAGTTTCGGTGAGCAAATGCAGACCCTTTGAAGTCATTCTGCATGGTACCTATTCCATGGGTCCCAACTCTTCAGGTTCAAGGGATTCTTCCTCCAGCTAAAACATGCATGGGAAACCCACAGTATGGTCCACCATGTGATTGGGAAACGATTTAAAATGCATCTCAGTTTTCGTATCCTGCTCCTCGGTTTCACCATTCCAGATGCTTTACTAACACTCTCCCTGCTTGGAGACTCAGTGCCTTTAACCTCCTGTTTGGCACAGCTTGCAATTTCTGTGCAAGATGAACAGGAATAGGGAGAACCAATGAGAGACTAGCTGTAGGTGTCTGCACGGGCAAAAGAAATGCTCATTTCCCACCAGGAAGAGGAATTAACCAAAGGCACAGCATGCCCTGCCGGAAAAAGATTAGGGCCTGAAGCAATCCTGCGGTTTTGTGCCCAGCTCACAAGAAAGTGAGTTGAAGAAAGGAGCTCAGGGGCACTGTAATTCAAAAACCTGCCGAGTTATAAATGACAGCTATCCTCCAAAAATATATTGAAGTAAGCCTGCGAACGGGACTTGAAAGCGGGGCAGAATTTCAGGAAAACGATTGCAGGGGGTAGACTGGATTTGCCCTGAAAGCATAGGAAAAGAGGCACAACGTCGACAATGATGCACTTGGCCAAAAAGGGCGTATGCGTTTTTTCCTGAATATATTCAGGAAAAAACGCATACGCACTTTTTGGCCAACCAAGCAAGCCTGTAAAGGAAATCTGCACTACAATGAAGTCTCACTGCCCCCCGGGCAAAAGGGCCATCTGAAAAAAGGGTAAAATCCAGAAAGGTAGGACAGGATATGGAGAACAGGGAGCCTTGTTATGCTGATTGGCAGGATGTAAATTGCCAACAGTCACCCTGGAGAAGTGTATGGTGTTTCCTGAAACACGTAAGAAATAAAGCAACACAGCCTATGGCAATTGCACTTATGGTCCTATTCCTTAGGGAAATTAAAATCAAAAACAGAGAGCCACCCCAAAGTTTGGGACGGCTGTGTTCTCAAGAAGCTCGTCTACAGTACCAGGTAAATACCCCAGAAAGCAAAAAATGGATAAAGAAGTTGTGGCACGTACGTGCAATGCAGTATCACTCAGCAATGAAATCTGTGTCATCAGGCCTGTAGCGGCATAGTGAGTGGATGCAGGTACGGTGATTCTACGTGAACTACGTCACACAGAAAAAGAAACATCATAAGATATCACTAATACACGGAATGAAAACTTGACTACACATGAACTGAATTACAAAACAGAACAGGGTCTCAAATTTAGAAAACCAACTAGTGCTTGCTTATGGGGAAAGGTGCCTTGGGGTGCTGCATAAAACCAGAGACTGAAATTAGCACAGATAACTTTCCATAAGCCAAATATGTAATAGACAAGACCTACTCCTTGCTCAACGAAATGGACCCAACACCACATATTCAACGCCTAGGAATATACCTGACTAGGAAGAATCTTAAAACCCATGGATATATATGTCTCCGTAAGAGAATCAAGCGTGTGTACAGCGGCCGAAACGCAGCAGTGAAAATCCGATAAATCCCATTATCAAAATAAATTTCGAAAACAAAACACAAAGACAGTGAAATAGAGAGCAATTCTTAAATAATTCACTCAGGGCATGTGATGCAACTGGGATTGACCACATCTACACCCAGAGCTGGTTGAGACATAAGGCTGGACACTTCAGGCTGATAGCATTGGTGAGTTTCGGTGAGCAAATGCAGACCCTTTGAAGTCATACTGCATGGTACCTATTCCATGGGTCCCAACTCTTCAGGTTCAAGGGATTCTTCCTCCATCTAAAACATGCATGGGAAACCCACAGTATGGTCCACCGTGTGATTGGGAAACGATTTAAAATGCATCTCAGTTTTCGTATCCTGGTCTTCGGGTTCACCATTCCAGATGCTTTACTAAAACTCTCCCCGCTTGGAGAGTCAGTGCCTTTAACCTCCTGTTTGGCACAGCTTGCAATTTCTGTGCAAGATGAACAGGAATAGGGAGAACCAATGAGAGACTAAGTGTAGGTGTCTGCACGGGCAAATGTAACGCTCATTTCCCACCAGGAAGAGGAATTAAACAAAGGCTCAGTGTGCCCTGCTGGAAACAGATTAGGGCCTGAAGCAATCCTGCGGTTTTGTGCCCAGCTCACAAGAAAGCGAGTTGAAGAAAGGAGCTCAGGGGCACTGTAATTCACAAACCTGCAGAGTTATAAATGACAGCTATCTTCCAAAAGTATATTGAAGTAAGCCTGCGAAGGGGACTTGAAAGCGAGGCAGAATTTCAGGAAAACGATTGCAGGGGTACACTGGAATTGCCCTGAAAGCATAGGAAAAGAGGCACAACGTCGACAATGATGCACTTGGCCAAAAAGGGCGTATGCGTTTTTTCCTGAATATATTCAGGAAAAAAACGCATACGCACTTTTTGGCCAACCAAGCAAGCCTGTAAAGGAAATCTGCACTACAATGAAGTCTCACTGCCCCCCAGGCAAAAGGGCCATCTGAAAAATGTGTAACATCCAGAAAGGTAGGACAGGATATGGAGAACAGGGAGCCTTGTTATGCTGATTGGCCGGATGTAAATTGCCAACAGCCACCCTGGAGAAGTGTATGGTGTTTCCTGAAACATGTAAGAAATAAAGCAACACAGCCTATGGCAATTGCACTTATGGTCCTATTCCTTAGGGAAATTAAAATCAAAACAGAGAGCCACCCCAAAGTTTGGGACGGCTGTGTTCCCAAGAAGCTCGTCTACAGTACCAGGTAAATACCCCAGAAAGCAAAAAATGGATAAAGAAGTTGTGGCACATACGTGCAATGCAGTATCACTCAGCAATGAAATCTGTGTCATCAGGCCCGTAGCGGCATAGTGAGTGGATGCAGGTACGGTGATTCTACGTGAACTACGTCACACAGAAAAAGAAACATCATAAGATATCACTAATACACGGAATGAAAACTTGACTACACATGAACTGAATTACAAAACAGAACAGGGTCTCAAATTTAGAAAACCAACTAGTGCTTGCTTATGGGGAAAGGTGCCTTGGGGTGCTGCATAAAACCAGAGACTGAAATTAGCACAGAAAACTTTCCATAAGCCAAATATGTAATAGACAAGACCTACTCATTGCTCAACGAAATGGACCCAACACCACATATTCAACGCCTAGGAATATACCTGACTAGGAAGAATCTTAAAACCCATGGATATATATGTCTCCGTAAGAGAATCAAGCGTGTGTACAGCGGCCGAAACGCAGCAGTGAAAATCCGATAAATCCCATTATCAAAATAAATTTCGAAAACAAAACACAAAGACAGTGAAATAGAGAGCAATTCTTAAATAATTCACTCAGGGCATGTGATGCAACCGGGATTGACCACATCTACACCCAGAGCTGTTTGAGACATAAGGCTGGACACTTCAGGCTGATAGCATTGGTGAGTTTCGGTGAGCAAATGCAGACCCTTTGAAGTCATACTGCTTGGTACCCATTCCATGGGTCCCAACTCTCCAGGTTCAAGGGATTCTTCCTCCAGCTAAAACATGCATGGGAAACCCAGAGTATCGTCCACCGTGTGATTCGGAAACGATTTAAAATGCATCTCAGTTTTCGTATCCTGGTCCTCGGGTTCACAATTCCAGATGCTTTACTAACACTCTCCCCACTTGGAGAGTCAGTGCCTTTAACCTCCTGTTTGGCACAGCTTGCAATTTCTGTGCAAGATGAACAGGAATAGGGAGAACCAATGAGAGACTAGCTGTAGGTGTCTTCACGGGCAAATGTAACGCTCATTTCCCACCAGGAAGAGGAATTAAACAAAGGCTCAGCGTGCCCTGCTGAAAACAGATTAGGGCCTGAAGCAATCCTGCGGTTTTGTGCCCAGCTCACCAGAAAGCGAGTTGAAGAAAGGGGCTCAGGGGCACTGTAATTCACAAACCTGCAGAGTTATAAATGACAGCTATCCTCCAAAAATATATTGAAGTAAGCCTGCGAAGGGGACTTGAAAGCGGGGCAGAATTTCAGGAAAACGATTGCAGGGTATAGACTGGAATTGCCCTGAAAGCATAGGAAAAGAGGGACAACGTCGACAATGATGCACTTGGCCAAAAAGTGCGTATGCGTTTTTTCCTGAATATATTCAGGAAAAAACGCATACGCCCTTTTTGGCCAACCAAGCAAGCCTGTAAAGGAAATCTGCACTACAATGAAGTCTCACTGCCCCCCGGGCAAAAGGGCCATCTGAAAAAAGGGTAAAATCCAGAAAGGTAGGACAGGATATGGAGAACAGGGAGCCTTGTTATGCTGATTGGCAGGATGTAAATTGCCAGCAGCCACCCTGGAGAAGTGTATGGTGTTTCCTGAAACACGTAAGAAACAAAGCAACACAGCCTATGGCACTTCCACTTATGGTCCTATAGCTTACGGAAATTAAAATCAAAAACAGACAGCCACCCCAATATTTGGGACGGCTGTGTTCACAAGAAGCTCGTCTACAGTATCAGGTAAATATCCCAGAAAGCAAAAAATGGATAAAGAAGTTGTGGCACGTACGTACAATGCAATATCACTCAGCAATGAAATCTGTGTCATCAGGCCCATAGCGGCATAGTGAGTGGATGCAGGTACGGTGATTCTACGTGAACTACGTCACACAGAAAAAGAAACATCATAAGGTATCACTAATACACGGAATGTAAACTTGTCTACACATGAACTGAATTACAAAACAGAACAGGGTCTCAAATTTAGAAAACCACCTAGTTCTTGTTTATGGGGAAAGGTGCGTTGGGGTGCTGCATAAAATCAGAGACTGAAATTGGCACAGATAACTTTCCATAAGCCAAATATGTAATAGACAAGACCTACTCCTTGCTCAACGAAATGGACTCAACACCACATATTCAACGCCTAGGAATATACCTGACTAGGGTGAAACTTAAAACCCATGTATATATATGTCTCCGTAAGAGAATCAAGCGTGTGTACAGCGGCCGAAGCACAGCAGTGAAAATCCGATAAATCCCATTATCAAAATAAATTTCGAAAACAAAACACAAAGACAGTGAAATAGAGAGCAATTCTTAAATAATTCACTCAGGGCATGTGATGCAACCGGGATTGACCACATCTACACCCAGAGCTGGTTGAGACATAAGGCTGGACAGTTCAGGCTGATAGCATTGGTGAGTTTCGGTGAGCAAATGCAGACCCTTTGAAGTCATACTGCATGGTACCTATTCCATGGGTCCCAACTCTTCAGGTTCAAGGGATTCTTCCTCCATCTAAAACATGCATGGGAATCCCACAGTATGGTCCACCGTGTGATTGGGAAACGATTTAAAATGCATCTCAGTTTTCGTATCATGGTCCTCGGGTTCACCATTCCAGATGCTTTACTAACACTCTCCCTGCTTGGAGAGTCAGTGCCTTTAACCTCCTGTTTGGCACAGCTTGCAATTTCTGTGCAAGATGAACAGGAATAGGGAGAACCAATGAGAGACTCGCTGTAGGTGTCTGCACGGGCAAATGTAATGCTCATTGCCCACCAGGAAGAGGAATTAAACAAAGGCTCAGTGTGCCCTGCCAGAAAGAGATTAGGGCCTGAAGCAATCCTGCGGTTTTGTGCCCAGCTCACAAGAAAGCGAGTTGAAGAAAGGAGCTCAGGGGCACTGTAATTCACAAACCTGCAGAGTTATAAATGACAGCTATCCTCCAAAAATATATTGAAGTAAGCCTGCGAAGGGGACTTGAAAGCGGGGCAGAATTTCAGGAAAACGATTGCAGGGGGTAGACTGGATTTGCCCTGAAAGCATAGGAAAAGAGGCACAACGTCGACAATGATGCACTTGGCCAAAAAGGGCGTATGCGTTTTTTCCTGAATATATTCAGGAAAAAACGCATACGCACTTTTTTGCCAACCAAGCAAGCCTGCAAAGGAAATCTGCACTACAATGAAGTCTCACTGCCCCCCGGGCAAAAGGGCCATCTGAAAAAAGTGTAAAATCCAGAAAGGTAGGACAGGATATGGAGAACAGGGTGCCTTGTTATGCAGACTGGCAGGATATAAATTGCCAGCAGCCACCCTGGAGAAGTGTATAGTGTTTCCTGAATCACGTAAGAAACAAAGCAACACAGCCTATGGCACTTCCACTTATGGTCCTATAGCTTACGGAAATTAAAATCAAATACAGATAGTCATCCCAATATTTGGGACGGCTGTGTTCACAAGAAGCTAGTCTACAGTACCAGGTATATGTCCCAGAAAGCAAAAAATGGATAAAGAAGTTGTGGCACGTACGTGCAATGCAATATCACTCAGCAATGAAATCTGTGTCATCAGGCCGGTAGCGGCATAGTGAGTGGATGCAGGTATGGTGATTCTACGTGAACTACGTCACACAGAAAAAGAAACATCATAAGATATCACTAATACACGGAATGCAAACTTGACTACACATGAACTGAATTACAAAACAGAACAGGTTCTCAAATTTAGAAAACCAACTAGTGCTTGCTTATGGGGAAAGGTGCCTTGGCTTGCTGCATAAAACCAGAGACTGAAATTAGCACAGATAACTTTCCATTAGCCAAATATGTAATAGACAAGACCTACTCCTTGCTCAACGAAATGGACCCAACACCACATATTCAACGCCTAGGTATATACCTGACTAGGAAGAATCTTAAAACCCATGGATATATATGTCTCCGTAAGAGAATCAAGCGTGTGTACAGCGGCAGAAACGCAGCAGTGAAAATCCGATAAATCCCATTATCAAAATAAATTTTAAAAACAAAACACAAAGACAGTGAAATAGAGAGCAATTCTTAAATAATTCACTCAGGGCATGTGATGCAACCGGGATTGACCACATCTACACCCAGAGCTGGTTGAGACATAAGGCTGGAGAGTTCAGGCTGATAGCATTGGTGAGTTTCGGTGAGCAAATGCAGACCCTTTGAAGTCATACTGCATGGTACGCATTCCATGGGTCCCAACTCTCCAGGTTCAAGGGATTCTTCCTCCACCTAAAACATGCATGGGAAACCCAGAGTATCGTCCACCGTGTGATTGGGAAACGATTTAAAATGCATCTCAGTTTTCGTATCCTGGTCCTCGGGTTCACCATTCCAGATGCTTTACTAACACTCTCCCCGCTTGGAGAGTCAGTGCCTTTAACCTCCTATTTGGCACAGCTTGCAATTTCTGTGCATGATGTACAGGAATAGGGAGAACCAATGAGAGACTAGCTGTAGGTGTCTGCACGGGCAAATGTAACGCTCATTGCCCAGCAGGAAGAGGAATTAAACAAAGGCTCATTGTGCCCTGCTGGAAACAGATTAGGGCCTGAAGCAATCCTGCGGTTTTGTGCCCAGCTCACAAGAAAGCGAGTTGAAGAAAGGAGCTCAGGGGCACTGTAATTCACAAACCTGCAGAGTTATAAATGACAGCTATCCTCCAAAAATATATTGAAGTAAGCCTGCGAAGGGGACTTGAAAGCGGGGCAGAATTTCAGGAAAACGATTGCAGGGGGTAGACTGGATTTGCACTGAAAGCATAGGAAAAGAGGCACAACGTCGACAATGATGCACTTGGCCAAAAAGGGCGTATGCGTTTTTTCCTGAATATATTCAGGAAAAAACGCATACGCACTTTTTTGCCAACCAAGCAAGCCTGCAAAGGAAATCTGCACTACAATGAAGTCTCACTGCCCCCCGGGCAAAAGGGCCATCTGAAAAAAGTGTAAAATCCAGAAACGTAGGACAGGATATGGAGAACAGGGTGCCTTGTTATGCAGACTGGCAGGATATAAATTGCCAGCAGCCACCCTGGAGAAGTGTATGGTGTTTCCTGAAACATGTAAGAAACAAAGCAACACAGCCTATGGCACTTCCACTTATGGTCCTATAGCTTACGGAAATTAAAATCAAAAACAGATAGTCATCCCAATATTTGGGACGGCTGTGTTCACAAGAAGCTAGTCTACAGTACCAGGTATATGTCCCAGAAAGCAAAAAATGGATAAAGAAGTTGTGGCACGTACGTGCAATGCAATATCACTCAGCAATGAAATCTGTGTCATCAGGCCGGTAGCGGCATAGTGAGTGGATGCAGGTACGGTGATTCTACGTGAACTACGTCACACAGAAAAAGAAACATCATAAGATATCACTAATACACGGAATGTAAACTTGACTACACATGAACTGAATTACAAAACAGAACAGGTTCTCAAATTTAGAAAACCAACTAGTGCTTGCTTATGGGGAAAGGTGCCTTGGGGTGCTGCATAAAACCAGAGACTGAAATTAGCACAGATAACTTTCCATTAGCCAAATATGTAATAGACAAGACCTACTCCTTGCTCAACGAAATGGACCCAACACCACATATTCAACGCCTAGGAATATACCTGACTAGGAAGAATCTTAAAACCCATGGATATATATGTCTCCGTAAGAGAATCAAGCGTGTGTACAGCGGCCGAAACGCAGCAGTGAAAATCCGATAAATCCCATTATCAAAATAAATTTTAAAAACAAAACACAAAGACAGTGAAATAGAGAGCAATTCTTAAATAATTCACTCAGGGCATGTGATGCAACCGGGATTGACCACATCTACACCCAGAGCTGGTTGAGACATAAGGCTGGACACTTCAGGCTGATAGCATTGGTGAGTTTCGGTGAGCAAATGCAGACCCTTTGAAGTCATACTGCATGGTACCCATTCCATGGGTCCCAACTCTCCAGGTTCAAGGGATTCTTCCTCCATCTAAAACATGCATGGGAATCCCACAGTATGGTCCACCGTGTGATTGGGAAACGATTTAAAATGCATCTCAGTTTTCGTATCCTGGTCCTCGGGTTCACCATTCCAGATGCTTTACTAACACTCTCCCTGCTTGGAGAGTCAGTGCCTTTAACCTCCTGTTTGGCACAGCTTGCAATTTCTGTGCAAGATGAACAGGAATAGGGAGAACCAATGAGAGACTCGCTGTAGGTGTCTGCACGGGCAAATGTAATGCTCATTGCCCACCAGGAAGAGGAATTAAACAAAGGCTCAGTGTGCCCTGCCAGAAAGAGATTAGGGCCTGAAGCAATCCTGCGGTTTTGTGCCCAGCTCACAAGAAAGCGAGTTGAAGAAAGGAGCTCAGGGGCACTGTAATTCACAAACCTGCAGAGTTATAAATGACAGCTATCCTCCAAAAATATATTGAAGTAAGCCTGCGAAGGGGACTTGAAAGTGGGGCAGAATTTCAGGAAAACGATTGCAGGGGGTAGACTGGATTTGCCCTGAAAGCATAGGAAAAGAGGCACAACGTCGACAATGATGCACTTGGCCAAAAAGGGCGTATGCGTTTTTTCCTGAATATATTCAGGAAAAAACGCATACACACTTTTTTGCCAACCAAGCAAGCCTGCAAAGGAAATCTGCACTACAATGAAGTCTCACTGCCCCCCGGGCAAAAGGGCCATCTGAAAAAAGTGTAAAATCCAGAAAGGTTGGACAGGATATGGAGAACAGGGTGCCTTGTTATGCAGACTGGCAGGATATAAATTGCCAGCAGCCACCCTGGAGAAGTGTATAGTGTTTCCTGAATCACGTAAGAAACAAAGCAACACAGCCTATGGCACTTCCACTTATGGTCCTATAGCTTACGGAAATTAAAATCAAAAACAGATAGTCATCCCAATATTTGGGACGGCTGTGTTCACAAGAAGCTAGTCTACAGTACCAGGTATATGTCCCAGAAAGCAAAAAATGGATAAAGAAGTTGTGGCACGTACGTGCAATGCAATATCACTCAGCAATGAAATCTGTGTCATCAGGCCGGTAGCGGCATAGTGAGTGGATGCAGGTATGGTGATTCTACGTGAACTACGTCACACAGAAAAAGAAACATCATAAGATATCACTAATACACGGAATGTAAACTTGACTACACATGAACTGAATTACAAAACAGAACAGGTTCTCAAATTTAGAAAACCAACTAGTGCTTGCTTATGGGGAAAGGTGCCTTGGGGTGCTGCATAAAACCAGAGACTGAAATTAGCACAGATAACTTTCCATTAGCCAAATATGTAATAGACAAGACCTACTCCTTGCTCAACGAAATGGACCCAACACCACATATTCAACGCCTAGGAATATACCTGACTAGGAAGAATCTTAAAACCCATGGATATATATGTCTCCGTAAGAGAATCAAGCGTGTGTACAGCGGCCGAAACGCAGCAGTGAAAATCCGATAAATCCCATTATCAAAATAAATTTTAAAAACAAAACACAAAGACAGTGAAATAGAGAGCAATTCTTAAATAATTCACTCAGGGCATGTGATGCAACCGGGATTGACCACATCTACACCCAGAGCTGGTTGAGACATAAGGCTGGACAGTTCAGGCTGATAGCATTGGTGAGTTTCGGTGAGCAAATGCAGACCCTTTGAAGTCATACTGCATGGTACCCATTCCATGGGTCCCAACTCTCCAGGTTCAAGGGATTCTTCCTCCACCTAAAACATGCATGGGAAACCCAGAGTATCGTCCACCGTGTGATTGGGAAACGATTTAAAATGCATCTCAGTTTTCGTATCCTGGTCCTCGGGTTCACCATTCCAGATGCTTTACTAACACTCTCCCCGCTTGGAGAGTCAGTGCCTTTAACCTCCTATTTGGCACAGCTTGCAATTTCTGTGCAAGATGTACAGGAATAGGGAGAACCAATGAGAGACTAGCTGTAGGTGTCTGCACGGGCAAATGTAACGCTCATTGCCCTGCAGGAAGAGGAATTAAACAAAGGCTCAGTGTGCCCTGCTGGAAACAGATTAGGGCCTGAAGCAATCCTGCGGTTTTGTGCCCAGCTCACAAGAAAGCGAGTTGAAGAAAGGAGCTCAGGGGCACTGTAATTCACAAACCTGCAGAGTTATAAATGACAGCTATCTTCCAAAAGTATATTGAAGTAAGCCTGCGAAGGGGACTTGAAAGCGAGGCAGAATTTCAGGAAAACGATTGCAGGGGTACACTGGAATTGCCCTGAAAGTATAGGAAAAGAGGCACAACGTCGACAATGATGCACTTGGCCAAAAAGGGCGTATGCGTTTTTTCCTGAATATATTCAGGAAAAAACGCATACGCACGTTTTGGCCAACCAAGCAAGCCTGTAAAGGAAATCTGCACTACAATGAAGTCTCACTGCCCCCCGGGCAAAAGGGCCATCTGAAAAAAGTGTAAAATCCAGAAAGGTAGGACAGGATATGGAGAACAGGGAGCCTTGTTATGCTGATTGGCAGGATGTAAATTGCCAACAGCCACCCTGGAGAAGTGTATGGTGTTTCCTGAAACACGTAAGAAATAAAGCAACACAGCCTATGGCAATTGCACTTATGGTCCTATTCCTTAGGGAAATTAAAATCAAAAACAGAGAGCCACCCCAAAGTTTGGGACGGCTGTGTTCCCAAGAAGCTCGTCTACAGTACCAGGTAAATACCCCAGAAAGCAAAAAATGGATAAAGAAGTTGTGGCACGTACGTGCAATGCAGTATCACTCAGCAATGAAATCTGTGTCATCAGGCCCGTAGCGGCATAGTGAGTGGATGCAGGTACGGTGATTCTACGTGAACTACGTCACACAGAAAAAGAAACATCATAAGATATCACTAATACACGGAATGAAAACTTGACTACACATGAACTGAATTACAAAACAGAACAGGGTCTCAAATTTAGAAAACTAACTACTGCTTGCTTATGGGGAAAGGTGCCTTGGGGTGCTGCATAAAACCAGAGACTGAAATTAGCACAGATAACTTTCCATAAGCCAAATATGCAATAGACAAGACCTACTCCTTGCTCAACGAAATGGACCCAACACCACATATTCAACGCCTAGGAATATACCTGACTAGGAAGAATCTTAACCCATGGATATATATGTCTCCGTAAGAGAATCAAGCGTGTGTACAGCGGCCGAAACGCAGCAGTGAAAATCCGATAAATCCCATTATCAAAATAAATTTCGAAAACAAAACACAAAGACAGTGAAATAGAGAGCAATTCTTAAATAATTCACTCAGGGCATGTGATGCAACCGGGATTGACCACATCTACACCCAGAGCTGGTTGAGACATAAGGCTGGACACTTCAGGCTGATAGCATTGGTGAGTTTCGGTGAGCAAATGCAGACCCTTTGAAGTCATACTGCATGGTACCTATTCCATGGGTCCCAACTCTTCAGGTTCAAGGGATTCTTCCTCCATCTAAAACATGCATGGGAAACCCACAGTATGGTCCACCGTGTGATTGGGAAACGATTTAAAATGCATCTCAGTTTTCGTATCCTGGTCCTCGGGTTCACCATTCCAGATGCTTCACTAAAACTCTCCCCGCTTGGAGAGTCAGTGCCTTTAACCTCCTGTTTGGCACAGCTTGCAATTTCTGTGCAAGATGAACAGGAATAGGGAGAACCAATGAGAGACTAAGTGTAGGTGTCTGCACGGGCAAATGTAACGCTCATTTCCCACCAGGAAGAGGAATTAAACAAAGGCTCAGCGTGCCCTGCTGAAAAAAGATTAGGGCCTGAAGCAATCCTGCGGTTTTGTGCCCAGCTCACAAGAAAGCGAGTTGAAGAAAGGGGCTCAGGGTCACTGTAATTCACAAACCTGCAGAGTTATAAATGACAGCTCTCCTCCAAAAATATATTGAAGTAAGACTGCGAAGGGGACTTGAAAGCGGGTCAGAATTTCAGGAAAACGATTGCAGGGGGTAGACTGGAATTGCCCTGAAAGCATAGGAAAAGAGGGACAACGTCAACAATGATGCACTTGGCCAAAAAGGGCGTATGCGTTTTTTCCTGAATATATTCAGGAAAAAACGCATACGCCCTTTTTGGCCAACCAAGCAAGCCTGTAAAGGAAATCTGCACTACAATGAAGTCTCACTGCCCCCTGGGCAATAGGGCCATCTGAAAAAAGTGTAAAATCCAGAAAGGTAGGACAGGATATGGAGAACAGGGAGCCTTGTTATGCTGATTGGCAGGATGTAAATTGCCAACAGCCACCCTGGAGAAGTGTATGGTGTTTCCTGAAACACGTAAGAAATAAAGCAACACAGCCTATGGCAATTGCACTTATGGTAATATTCCTTAGGGAAATTAAAATCAAAAACAGACAGCCACCCCAAAGTTTGGGACGGCTGTGTTCCCAAGAAGCTCGTCTACAGTACCAGGTAAATACCCCAGAAAGCAAAAAATGGATAAAGAAGTTGTGGCACGTACGTGCAATGCAGTATCACTCAGCAATGAAATCTGTGTCATCAGGCCCGTAGCGGCATAGTGAGTGGATGCAGGTACGGTGATTCTACGTGAACTACGTCACACAGAAAAAGAAACATCATAAGATATCACTAATACACGGAATGAAAACTTGACTACACATGAACTGAATTACAAAACAGAACAGGGTCTCAAATTTAGAAAACTAACTACTGCTTGCTTATGGGGAAAGGTGCCTTGGGGTGCTGCATAAAACCAGAGACTGAAATTAGCACAGATAACTTTCCATAAGCCAAATATGCAATAGACAAGACCTACTCCTTGCTCAACGAAATGGACCCAACACCACATATTCAACGCCTAGGAATATACCTGACTAGGAAGAATCTTAACCCAAGGATATATATGTCTCCGTAAGAGAATCAAGCGTGTGTACAGCGGCCGAAACGCAGCAGTGAAAATCCGATAAATCCCATTATCAAAATAAATTTCGAAAAAAAAACACAAAGACAGTGAAATAGAGAGCAATTCTTAAATAATTCACTCAGGGCATGTGATGCAACCGGGATTGACCACATCTACACCCAGAGCTGGTTGAGACATAAGGCTGGACACTTCAGGCTGATAGCATTGGTGAGTTTCGGTGAGCAAATGCAGAGCCTTTGAAGTCATACTGCATGGTACCTATTCCATGGGTCCCAACTCTTCAGGTTCAAGGGATTCTTCCTCCATCTAAAACATGCATGGGAAACCCACAGTATGGTCCACCGTGTGATTGGGAAACGATTTAAAATGCATCTCAGTTTTCGTATCCTGGTCCTCGGGTTCACCATTCCAGATGCTTCACTAAAACTCTCCCCGCTTGGAGAGTCAGTGCCTTTAACCTCCTGTTTGGCACAGCTTGCAATTTCTGTGCAAGATGAACAGGAATAGGGAGAACCAATGAGAGACTAAGTGTAGGTGTCTGCACGGGCAAATGTAACGCTCATTTCCCACCAGGAAGAGGAATTAAACAAAGGCTCAGCGTGCCCTGCTGAAAAAAGATTAGGGCCTGAAGCAATCCTGCGGTTTTGTGCCCAGCTCACAAGAAAGCGAGTTGAACAAAGGGGCTCAGGGTCACTGTAATTCACAAACCTGCAGAGTTATAAATGACAGCTCTCCTCCAAAAATATATTGAAGTAAGCCTGCGAAGGGGACTTGAAAGCGGGTCAGAATTTCAGGAAAACGATTGCAGGGGGTAGACTGGAATTGCCCTGAAAGCATAGGAAAAGAGGGACAACGTCGACAATGATGCACTTCGCCAAAAAGGGCGTATGCGTTTTTTCCTGAATATATTCAGGAAAAAACGCATACGCCCTTTTTGGCCAACCAAGCAAGCCTGTAAAGGAAATCTGCACTACAATGAAGTCTCACTGCCCCCTGGGCAAAAGGGCCATCTGAAAAAAGTGTAAAATCCAGAAAGGTAGGACAGGATATGGAGAACAGGGAGCCTTGTTATGCTGATTGGCAGGATGTAAATTGCCAGCAGCCACCCTGGAGAAGTGTATGGTGTTTCCTGCAACACGTAAGAAACAAAGCAACACAGCCTATGGCACTTCCACTTATGGTCCTATAGCTTACGGAAATTGAAATCAAAAACAGACAGCCACCCCAATATTTGGGATGGCTGTGTTCACAAGAAGCTCGTCTACAGTATCAGGTAAATATCCCAGAAAGCAAAAAATGGATAAAGAAGTTGTGGCATGTACGTACAATGCAATATCACTCAGAAATGAAATCTGTGTCTTCAGGCCCGTAGCAGCATAGTGAGTGGATGCAGGTACGGTGATTCTACGTGAACTACGTCACACAGAAAAAGAAACATCATAAGATATCATTAATACACGGAATGTAAACTTGACTACACATGAACTGAATTACAAAACAGAACAGGGTCTCAAATTTAGAAAACCAACTAGTGCTTGCTTATGGGAAAAGGTGCCTTGGGGTGCTGCATAAAACCAGAGACTGAAATTAGCACAGATAACTTTCCATAAGCCAAATATGTAATAGACAAGACCTACTCCTTGCTCAACGAAATGGACCCAACACCACATATTCAACGCCTAGGAATATACCTGACTAGGAAGAATCTTAAAACCCATGGATATATATGTCTCCGTAAGAGAATCAAGCATGTGTACAGCGGCCGAAACGCAGCAGTGAAAATCCGATAAATCCCATTATCAAAATAAATTTCGAAAACAAAACACAAAGACAGTGAAATAGAGAGCAATTCTTAAATAATTCACTCAGGGCATGTGATGCAACCGGGATTGACCACATCTACACCCAGAGCTGGTTGAGACATAAGGCTGGACACTTCAGGCTGATAGCAGTGGTGAGTTTTGGTGAGCAAATGCAGACCCTTTGAAGTCATACTGCATGTTACCCATTCCATGGTTCCAACTCTCCAGGTTCAAGGCATTCTTCCTCCAGCTAAAACATGCATGGGAAACCCACAGTATGGTCCACCGTGTGATTGGGAAACGATTTAAAATGCATCTCAGTTTTCGTATCCTGGTCCTCGGGTTCACCATTCCAGATGCTTTACTAAAACTCTCCCCGCTTGGAGAGTCGGTGCCTTTAACCTCCTGTTTGGCACAGCTTGCAATTTCTGTGCAAGATGAACAGGAATAGGGAGAACCAATGAGAGACTAGCTGTAGGTGTCTGCACGGGCAAATGTAATGCTCATTTTCCACCTGGAAGAGGAATTCAACAAAGGCTCAGCGTGCCCTGCTGAAAACAGATTAGGGCCTGAAGCAATCCTGCGGTTTTGTGCCCAGCTCACAAGAAAGCGAGTTGAAGAAAGGAGCTCAGGGGCACTGTAATTCACAAACCTGCAGAGTTATAAATGACAGCTATTCTGCAAAAATATATTGAAGTAAGCCTGCGAAGGGGACTTGAAAGCGGGGCAGAATTTCAGGAAAACGATTGCAGGGGGTAGACAGGAATTGCCCTGAAAGCATAGGAAAAGAGGCACAACGTCGAAAATGATGCACTTGGCCAAAAAGTGCATATGCGTTTTTTCCTGAATATATTAAGGAAAAAACGCATACGCCCTTTTTGGCCAACCAAGCAAGCCTGTAAAGGAAATCTGCACTACAATGATGTCTGACTGCCGCCGGGAAAAAGGGCAATCTGAAAAAAGTGTAAAATCCAGAAAGGTAGGACAGGATATGGAGAACAGGGAGCCTTGTTATGCTGATTGGCAGGATGTAAATTGCCAGCAGCCACCCTGGAGAAGTGTATGGTGTTTCCTGAAACACGTAAGAAACAAAGCAACACAGCCTATGGCACTTTCACTTATGGTCCTATAGCTTACGGAAATTAAAATCAAAAACAGACAGCCACCCCAGTATTTGGGATGGCTGGGTTCACAAGAAGCTCGTCTACAGTATCAGGTAAATATCCCAGAAAGCAAAAAATGGATAAAGAAGTTGTGGCACGTACGTACAATGCAATATCACGCAGCAATGAAATCTGTGTCATCAGGACCGTAGCGGCATAGTGAGTGGATGCAGGTACGGTGATTCTACGTAAACTACGTCACACAGAAAAAGAAACATCATAAGATATCACTAATACACGGAATGTAAACTTGACTACACATGAACTGAATTACAAAACAGAACAGGGTCTCAAAATTAGAAAACCAACTAGTGCTTGCTTATGGGGAAAGGTGCCTTGGGGTGCTGCATAAAACCAGAGACTGAAATTAGCACAGATAACTTTCCATAAGCCAAATATGTAATAGACAAGACCTACTCCTTGCTCAACGAAATGGACCCAACACCACATATTAAACGCCTAGGAATATACCTGAGTAGGAAGAATCTTAAAACCCATGGATATATATGTCTCTGTAAGAGAATCAAGCGTGTGTACAGCGGCCGAAACGCAGCAGTGAAAATCCGATAAATCCCATTATCAAAATAAATTTCGAAAACAATACACAAAGACAGTGAAATAGAGAGCAATTCTTAAATAATTCACTCAGGGCATGTGATGCAACCGGGATTGACCACATCTACACCCAGAGCTGGTTGAGACATAAGGCTGGACACTTCAGGCTGATAGCATTGGTGAGTTTCGGTGAGCAAATGCAGACCCTTTGAAGTCATACTGCATGGTACCCATTCCATGGGTCTCAACTCTCCAGGTTCAAGGGATTCTTCCTCCAGATAAAACATGCATGGGAAACCCAGAGTATCGTCCACCGTGTGATTGGGAAACGATTTAAAATGCATCTCAGTTTTCGTATCCTGGTCCTCGGGTTCACCATTCCAGATGCTTTACTAACACTCTCCCCGCTTGGAGAGTCAGTGCCTTTAACCTCCTGTTTGGCACAGCTTGCAATTTCTGTGCAAGATGAACAGGAATAGGGAGAACAAATGAGAGACTAGCTGTAGGTGTCTGCACGGGCAAATGTAACGCTCATTGCCCAGCAGGAAGAGTAATTAAACAAAGGCTCAGTGTGCCCTGCTGGAAACAGATTAGGGCCTGAAGCAATCCTGCGGTTTTGTGCCCAGCTCACAAGAAAGCGAGTTGAAGAAAGGAGCTCAGGGGCACTGTAATTCACAAAACTGCAGAGTTATAAATGACAGCTATCCTCCAAAAATATATTGAAGTAAGCCTGCGAAGGGGACTTGAAAGCGGGGCAGAATTTCAGGAAAACGATTGCAGGGGGTAGACTGGAATTGCCCTGAAAGCATAGGAAAAGAGGCAGAACGTCGACAATGATGCACTTGGCCAAAAAGTGCGTATGCGTTTTTTCCTGAATATATTCAGGAAAAAACGCATACGCCCTTTTTGGCCAACCAAGCAAGCCTGTAAATGAAATCTGCACTACAATGAAGTCTCACTGCCCCCTGGGCAAAAGGGCCATCTGAAAAAAGTGTAAAATCCAGAAAGGTAGGACAGGATATGGAGAACAGGGAGCCTTGTTATGCTGATTGGCAGGATGTAAATTGCCAGCAGCCACCCTGGAGAAGTGTATGGTGTTTCCTGAAACACGTAAGAAACAAAGCAACACAGCCTATGTCACTTCCACTTATGGTCCTATAGCTTACGGAAATTAAAATCAAAAACAGACAGCCACCCCAATATTTGGGACGGCTGTGTTCACAAGAAGCTCGTCTACAGTATCAGGTAAATATCCCAGAAAGCAAAAAATGGATAAAGAAGTTGTGGCACGTACGTACAATGCAATATCACTCAGCAATGAAATCTGTGTCATCAGGCCCATAGCGGCATAGTGAGTGGATGGAGGTACGGTGATTCTACGTGAACTACGTAACACAGAAAAAGAAACATCATAAGATATCAGTAATACACGGAATGTAAACTTGACTACACATGAACTGAATTACAAAACAGAACAGGGTCTCAAATTTACAAAACCAACTAGTGCTTGCTTATGGGGAAAGGTGCGTTGGGGTGCTTCATAAAACCAGAGACTGAAATTAGCACAGATAACTTTCCATAAGCCAAATATGTAATAGACAAGACCTACTCCTTGCTCAACGAAATGGACCCAACACCACATATTCAACGCCTAGGAATATACCTGACTAGGAAGAATCTTAAAACCCATGGATATATATGTCTCCGTAAGAGAATCAAGCGTGTGTACAGCGGCCGAAACGCAGCAGTGAAAATCCGATAAATCCCATTATCAAAATAAATTTCGAAAACAAAACACAAAGACAGTGAAATAGAGAGCAATTCTTAAATAATTCACTCAGGGCATGTGATGCAACCGGGATTGACCACATCTACACCCAGAGCTGGTTGAGACATAAGGCTGGACACTTCAGGCTGATAGCACTGGTGAGTTTTGGTGAGCAAATGCAGACCCTTTGAAGTCATACTACATGGTACCCATTCCATGGTTCCAACTCTCCAGGTTCAAGGCATTCTTCCTCCAGCTAAAACATGCATGGGAAACCCAGAGTATGGTCCACCGTGTGATTGGGAAACGATTTAAAATGCATCTCAGTTTTCGTATCCTGGTCCTCGGGTTCACCATTCCAGATGCTTTACTAAAACTCTCCCCGCTTGGAGAGTCAGTGCCTTTAACCTCCTGTTTGGCACAGCTTGCAAATTCTGTGCAAGATGAACAGGAATAGGGAGAACCAATGAGAGACTAGCTGTAGGTGTCTGAACGGGCAAATGTAACGCTCAATTCCCACCAGGAAGAGGAAATAACCAAAGGCTCAGTGTTCCCTGCCGGAAAGAGATTAGGGCCTGAAGCAATCCTGCGGTTTTGTGCCCAGCTCAAAAGAAAGTGAGTTGAAGAAAGGAGCTCAGGGGCACTGTAATTCACAAACCTGCAGAGTTATAAATGACAGCTATCCTCCAAAAATATATTGAAGTAAGCCTGCGAAGGGGACTTGAAAGCGGGGCAGAATTTCAGGAAAACGATTGCAGGGGGTAGACTGGAATTGCCCTGAAAGCATAGGAAAAGAGGCACAACGTCGACAATGATGCAATTGGCTAAAAAAGGCGTATGCGTTTTTACCTGAATATATTCAGGAAAAAACGCATACGCACTTTTTGGCCAACCAAGCATGCCTGTAAAGGAATTCTGCACTACAATGAAGTCTCACTGCCCCCCAGGCAAAAAGGCCATCTGAAAAAAGTGTAAAATGCAGAAAGGTAGGACAGGATATGGAGAACAGGGAGCCTTGTTATGCTGATTGGCAGGATGTAAATTGCCAACAGCCACCCTGGAGAAGTGTATGGTGTTTACTGAAACACATAAGAAATAAAGCAGCACAGCCTATGGCAATTGCACTTATGGTCCTATTCCTTAGGGAAATTAAAATCAAAAACAGAGAGCCACCCCAAAGTTTGGGACGGCTGTGTTCCCAAGAAGCTCGTCTACAGTACCAGGTAAATATCCCAGAAAGCAAAAAATGGATAAAGAAGTTGTGGCACGTACGTACAATGCAATATCACTCAGCAATGAAATCTGTGTCATCATGCCCGTAGCTGCATAGCGAGTAGATGCAGGTACAGTGATTCTACGTGAACTACGTCACAGAGAAAAAGAAACATCATAAGATATCACGAATACACGGAATGTAAACTTGACTACACATGAACTGAATTACAAAACAGAACAGGGTCTCAAATTTAGAAAACCAACTAGTGCTTGCTTATGGGGAAAGGTGCGTTGGGGTGCTTCATAAAACCAGAGACTGAAATTAGCACAGATAACTTTCCATAAGCCAAATATGTAATAGACAAGACCTACTCCTTGCTCAACGAAATGGACCCAACACCACATATTCAACGCCTAGGAATATACCTGACTAGGAAGAATCTTAAAACCCATGGATATATATGTCTCCGTAAGAGAATCAAGCGTGTGTACAGCGGCCGAAACGCAGTAGTGAAAATCCAATAAATCCCATTATCAAAATAAATTTCGAAAACAAAACACAAAGACAGTGCAATAGAGAGCAATTCTTAAATAATTCACTCAGGGCAGGTGATGCAACCGGTATTGACCACATCTACACCCAGAGCTGGTTGAGACATAAGGCTGGACACTTCAGGTTGCTAGCATTGGTGAGTTTCGGTGAGCAAATGCAGACCCTTTGAAGTCATACTGCATGGTACCCATTCCATGGGTCCCAACTCTCCAGGTTCAAGGCATTCTTCCTCCAGCTAAAACATGCATGGGAAACCCAGAGTATCGTCCACCGTGTGATTGGGAAACGATTTAAAATGCATCTCAGTTTTAGTATCCTGGTCCTCGAGTTCACCATTCCAGATGCTTTACTAACACTCTCCCCGCTTGGAGAGTCAGTGCCTTTAACCTCCTGTTTGGCACAGCTTGCAATTTCTGTGCAAGATGAACAGGAATAGGGAGAACCAATGAGAGACTAGCTGTAGGTGTCTGCACGGGCAAATGTAACGCTCATTGTCGAACAGGAAGAGGAATTAAACAAAGGCTCAGCGTGCCCTGTTGAAAACAGATTAGGGCCTGAAGCAATCCTGCGGTTTTGTGCCCAGCTCACAAGAAAGCGAGTTGAAGAAAGGAGCTCAGGGGCACTGTAATTCACAAACCTCTAGAGTTAAAATGACAGCTACCCTCCAAAAGTATATTGAAGTAAGCCTGCGAAGGGGACTTGAAAGCGGGACAGAATTTCAGGAAAACGATTGCAGGGGCTAGACTGGAATTGCCCTGGAAGCATAGGAAAAGAGGCACAACGTCGACAATGATGCACTTGGCCAAAAAGTGCGTAAGCGTTTTTTCCTGAATATATTCAGGAAAAAACGCATACGCCCATTTTGGCCTACCAAGAAAGCCTGTAAAGGAAATCTGCACTACAATGAAATCTCACTGCCCCACCCAGGCAAAAGTGCCATCTGAAAAAAGTGTAAAATCCAGAAAGGTAGGACAGGATATGTAGAACAGGGAGCCTTGTTATGCTGATTGGCAGGATGTAAATTGTGAACAGCCACCCTGGAGAAGTGTATGGTGTTTCCTGAAACACGTAAGAAATAAAGCAACACAGCCTATGGCAATTGCAATTATGGTCCTATTGCTTAGGGAAATTAAAATCAAAAACAGAGAGCCACCCCAAAGTTTTTGACGGCTGTGTTCCCAAGAAGCTCGTCTACAGTACCAGGTAAATATCCCAGAAAGCAAAAAATGGATAAAGAAGTTGTGGCACGTACGTGCAATGCAATATCACTCAGCAATGAAATCTGTGTCATCAGGCCCGTAGCGGCATAGTGAGTGGATGCAGGTATGGTGATTCTACGTGAACTACGTCACACAGAAAAAGAAACATCATAAGATATCACTAATACACGGAATATAAACTTGACTACACATGAACTGAATTACAAAACAGAACAGGGTCTCAAATTTAGAAAACCAACTACTGCTTGCTTACGGGGAAAGGTGCCTTGGCGTGCTGCATAAAACAAGAGACTGAAATTAGCACAGATAACATTCCATAAGCCAAATATTTAATAGACAAGACCTACTCCTTGCTCAAAGAAATGGAATCAATACCACATATTCAACGCCTAGGATTATACCTGACTAGGAAGAATCTTAAAACCCATGGATTTATATGTCTCCATAGGAGAATCAAGCGTGTGTACAGCGGCATAAACACAGCAGTGAAAATCCGATAAATCCCATTATCAAAATAAATTGCGAAAACAAAACACAAAGACAGTGAAATAGAGAGCAATTCTTAAATAATTCACTCAGGGCATGTGATGCAACCGGGATTGACCACATCTACTCCCAGAGCTGGTTGAGACATAAGGCTGGACACTTCAGGCTGATAGCATTGGTGAGTTTCGGTGAGCAAATGCAGACCCTTTGAAGTCATACTGCATGGTACCCATTCCATGGGTCCCAACTCTCCAGGTTCAAGGCATCCTTCCTCCAGCTAAAACATGCATGGGAAACCCAGAGTATCGTCCACCGTGTGATTGGGAAATGATTTAAAATACATCTCAGTTTTCGTATCCTGGTCCTCGGGTTCACCATTCCAGATGCTTTACTAACACTCTCCCCGCCTGGAGAGTCAGTGCCTTTAACCTCCTGTCTGGCACAGCTTGCAATTTCTGTGCAAGATGAACAGGAATAGGGAGAACCAATGAGAGACTAGCTGTAGGTGTATGCACGGGCAAATGTAATGGTCATTTCCCACCAGGAAGAGGAATTAACCAAAGGCTCAGCATGCCCTGCCGGAAACAGATTAGGGCCTGAAGCAATCCTGCGGTTTTGTGCCCAGCTCACAAGAAAGCGAGTAGCGAGTTGAAGAAAGGAGCTCAGGGGCACTGTAATTCACAAACCTGCAGAGTTATAAATGACAGCTATCCTCCAAAAATATATTGAAGTAAGCCTGCTTAGGGGACTTGAAAGCGGGGCAGAATTTCAGGAAAACGATTGCAGGGGGTAGACTGGAATTGCCCTGAAAGCATAGGAAAAGAGGCAGAACGTCGACAATGATGCACTTGGCCAAAAAGGGCGTATGCGTTTTTTCCTGAATATATTCAGGAAAAAACGCATACGCCCTTTTTGGCCAACCAAGCAAGCCTGTAAAGGAAATCTGCACTACAATGAAGTCTCACTGCCCCCCGGGCAAAAGGGCCATCTGAAAAAAGTATAAAATCCAGAAAGTTTGGACAGGATATGGAGAACAGGGAGCCTTGTTATGCTGATTGGCAGGATGTAAATTGCCAGCAGCCACCCTGGAGAAGTGTATGGTGTTTCCTGAAACATGTAAGAAACAAAGCAACACAGCCTATGGCACTTCCACTTATGGTCCTATATCTTACGGAAATTAAAATCAAAAACAGACAGCCACCCCAATATTTGGGACGGCTGTGTTCACAAGAAGCTCGTCTACAGTATCAGGTAAATATCCCAGAAAGCAAAAAATGGATAAAGAAGTTGTGGCACGTACGTGCAATGCAATATCACTCAGCAATGATATCTGTGTCATCAGGCCCGTAGCGGCATAGTAAGTGGATGCAGGTACGGTGATTCTACGTGAACTACGTCACACAGAAAAAGAAACATCATAAGTTATCACTAATACACGGAATGTAAACTTGACTACACATGAACTGAATTACAAAACAGAACAGGGTCTCAAATTTACAAAACCAACTAGTGCTTGCTTATGGGGAAAGGTGCCTTGGGGTGCTGCATAAAACCACAAACTGAAATTAGCACAGATAACATTCCATAAGCCAAATATGTAATAGACAAGACCTACTCCTTGCTCAACGAAATGGACCCAACAGCACATATTCAACGCCTAGGAATATACCTGACTAGGAAGAATCTTAAAACCCATGGATATATATGTCTCCGTAAGAGTATCAAGCGTGTGTACAGCGGCCGAAACGCAGCAGTGAAAACCCGATAAATCCAATTATCAAAATAAATTTCGAAAACAAAACACAAAGACAGTGAAATAGAGAGCAATTCTTAAATAATTCACTCAGGGCATGTGATGCAACCGGGATTGTCCACATCTACACCCAGAGCTGGTTGAGACATAAGGCTGGACACTTCAGGCTGATAGCATTGGTGAGTTTCGGTGAGTAAATGCAGACCCTTTGAAGTCATACTGCATGGTACCCATTCCATGGGTGCCAACTCTCCAGGTTCAAGGCATTCTTCCTCCAGCTAAAACATGCATGGGAAACCCAGAGTATCGTCCACCGTGTGATTGGGAAACGATTTAAAATGCATCTCAGTTTTCGTATCCTGGTCCTCGGGTTCACCATTCCAGATGCTTTACTAACACTCTCCCCACTTGGAGAGTCAGTGCCTTTAACCTCCTGTTTGGCACAGTTTGCAATTTCTGTGCAAGATGAACAGGAATAGGGAGAACCAATGAGAGACTAGCTGTAGGTGTCTGCACGGTCAAATGTAACACTCATTGCCCACCAGGAAGAGGAATTAAACAAAGGCTCAATGTGCCCTGCTGGAAACAGATTAGGGCCTGAAGCAATCCTGCGGTTTTGTGCCCAGCTCACAAGAAAGCGAGTTGAAGAAAGGAGCTCAGGGGCACTGTAATTCACAAACCTGCAGAGTTATAATTGACAGCTATTCTCCAAAAATATATTGAAGTAAGCCTGCGAAGGGGACTTGAAAGCGGGGCAGAATTTCAGGAAAACGATTGAATGGGGTTGACTGGAATTGCACTGAAAGCATAGGAAAAGAGGCACAACGTCGACAATGATGCACTTGGCCAAAAAGGGCGTATGCGTTTCTTCCTGAATATATTCAGGAAAAATATATATTCAGGAAAAAACGCATACGCCCTTTTTGGCCAACCAAGCAATCCTGTAAAGGAAATCTGCACTACAATGAAGTCTCACTGCCCCCCCGGGCAAAAGGGCCATCTGAAAAAAGTGTAAAATCCACAAAGGTAGGACAGGATATGGAGAACAGGGAGCCTTGGTATGCTGATTGGCAGGATGTAAATTGCCAACAGCCACCCTGGAGAAGTGTATGGTGTTTCCTGAAACACGTAAGAAATAAAGCAACACAGCCTATGGCAATTGCACTTATGGTCCTATTCCTTAGGGAAATTAAAATCAAAAATAGAGAGCCACCCCAAAGTTTGGGACGGCTGTGTTCCCAAGAAGCTCGTCTACAGTACCAGGTGAATATCCCAGAAAGCAAAAAATGGATAAAGAAGTTGTGGCACGTACGTGCAATGAAGTATCACTCAGCAATGAAATCTGTGTCATCAGGCCCGTAGGGGCATAGTGAGTGGATGCTGGTACGGTGATTCTACGTGAACTACGTCACACAGAATAAGAAACATCATAAGATATCACTAATACACGGAATGTAAACTTGACTACACATGAACTGAATTACAAAACAGAACAGGGTCTCAAATTTAGAAAACCAACTAGCGCTTGCTTATGGGGAAAGGTGCCTTGGGGTGCTGCATAAAACCAGAGACTAAAATTAGCACAGATAACTTTCCATAAGCCAAATATGTAATGGAAAAGACCTACTCCTTGTTCAACGAAATTGACCCAACACCACATATTCAATGCCTAGGAATATACCTGACTAGGAAGAATCTTAAAACCCATGGATATATATGTCTCCGTAAGAGAATCAAGCGTGTGTACAGCGGCCGAAACGCAGCAGTGAAAATCCGATAAATCCCATTATCAAAATAAATTTCGAAAACAAAACACAAAGACAGTGAAATAGAGAGCAATTCTTAAATAATTCACTCAGGGCATGTGATGCAACCGGGATTGACCACATCTACACCCAGAGCTGGTTTAGACATAAGGCTGGACACTTCAGGCTGATAGCATTGGTGAGTTTCGGTGAGCAAATGCAGACCCTTTGAAGTCATACTGCATGGTACCCCTTCCATGGGTCCCAACTCTCCAGGTTCAAGGGATTCTTCCTCCAGCTAAAACATGCATGGGAAAACCAGAGCATCGTCCACCATGTGATTGGGAAACGATTTAAAATGCATCTCAGTTTTCGTATCCTGGTCCTCGGGTTCACCATTCCAGATGCTTTACTAACACTCTCCCCGCTTGGAGAGTCAGTGCCTTTAACCTCCTCTTTGGCACAGCTTGCAATTTCTGTGCAAGATGAACAGGAATAGGGAGAACCAATGAGAGATTAGCTGTAGGTGTCTGCACGGGCAAACGTAACGCTCATTTCCCACCAGGAACAGGAATTAACCAAAGGCTCAGTGTGCCCTGCTGGAAACAGATTAGGGCCTGAAGCAATCCTGCGGTTTTGTGCCCAGCTCACAAGAAAGCGAGTTGAAGAAAGGAGCTCAGGGTCACTGTAATTCACAAACATGCAGAGTTATACATGACAGCTATCCTACAAAAATATACTGAAGTAAGCCTGCGAAGGGGACTTGAAAGCGGGGCAGAATTTCAGGAAAACGATTGCAGGGGGTAGACAGGAATTGCCCTGAAAGCATAGGAAAAGAGGCAGAACGTCGACAATGATGCACTTGGCCAAAAAGGGCGTATGCGTTTTTTCCTGAATATATTCAGGAAAAAACGCATACGCCCTTTTTGGCCAACCAAGCAAGCCTGTAAAGGAAATCTGCACTAGAATGAAGTCTCACTGCCCCCCGGGCAAAAGGGCCATCTGAAAAAAGTGTAAAATCCAGAAAGGTAGGACAGGATATGGAGAACAGGGAGCCTTGTTATGCTGATTGGCAGGATGTAAATTGCCAGCAGCCACCCTGGAGAAGTGTATGGTGTTTCCTGAAACACGTAAGAAACAAAGCAACACAGCCTATGGCACTTCCACTTATGGTCCTATAGCTTACGGAAATTAAAATCAAAAACACACAGCCACCCCAATATTTGGGACGGCTGTGTTCACAAGAAGCTCGTCTACAGTATCAGGTAAATATCCCAGAAAGCAAAAAATGGATAAAGAAGTTGTGGCACGTACGTACAATGCAATATCACTCAGCAATGAAATCTGTGTCATCAGGCCCGTAGCGGCATAGTGAGTGGATGCAGGTACGGTGATTCTACGTGAACTACGTCACACAGAAAAAGAAACATCATAAGATATCACTAATACACGGAATGTAAACTTGACTACACATGAACTGAATTACAAAACAGAACAGGGTCTCAAATTTAGAAAACCAACTAGTGCTTGCTTATGGGGAAAGGTGCGTTGGGGTGCTGCATAACACCAGAGACTGAAATTAGCACAGATAACTTTCCATAAGCCAAATATGTAATAGACAAGACCTACTCCGTGCTCAACGAAATGGACCCAACACCACATATTCAACGCCTAGGAATATACCTGACTAGGAAGAATCTTAAAACCCACGGATATATATGACTCCGTAAGAGAATCAAGCGTGTGTAGAGCGGCCGAAACGCAGCAGTGAAAATCCGATAAATCCCATTATCAAACTAAATTTCGAAAACAAAACACAAAGACAGTGAAATAGAGAGCAATTCTTAAATAATTCACTCAGGGCATGTGATGCAACCGGGATTGACCACATCTACACCCAGAGCTGGTGGAGACATAAGGCTGGACACTTCAGGCTGATAGCATTGGTGAGTTTCGGTGAGCAAATGCAGACCCTTTGAAGTCATACTGCATGGTACCCCTTCCATGGGTCCCAACTCTCCAGGTTCAAGGGATTCTTCCTCCAGCTAAAACATGCATGGGAAAACCAGAGTATCGTCCACCATGTGATTCGGAAACGATTTAAAATGCATCTCAGTTTTCGTATCCTGGTCCTCGGGTTCACCATTCCAGATGCTTTACTAACACTCTCCCCGCTTGGAGAGTCAGTGCCTTTAACCTCCTCTTTGGCACAGCTTGCAATTTCTGTGCAAGATGAAGAGGAATAGGGAGAACCAATGAGAGATTAGCTGTAGGTGTCTGCACGGGCAAATGTAACGCTCATTTCCCACCAGGAAGAGGAATTAACCAAAGGCTCAGTGTGCCCTGCTGGAAACAGATTAGGGCCTGAAGCAATCCTGCGGTTTTGTGCCCAGCTCACAAGAAAGCGAGTTGAAGAAAGGAGCTCAGGGGCACTGTAATTCACAAACCTGCAGAGTTATAAATGACAGCTATCCTCCAAAAATATATTGAAGTAAGCCTGCGAAGGGGACTTGAAAGCGGAGCAGAATTTCAAGGAAAACGATTGCAGGGGGTAGACTGGAATTGCCCTGAAAGCCTAGGAAAAGAGGCACAACGTCGGCAATGATGCGCTTGGCCAAAAAGGGCGTATGGGTTTTTTCCTGAATATATTCAGGAAAAAACGCATACGCCCTTTTTGGCCAACCAAGCAAGCCTGTAAAGAAATCTGCACTACAATGAAGTCTCACTGCCCCCCTGCCAAAAGGGCCATCTGAAAAAAGTGTAAAATCCAGAAAGGTAGGACAGGATATGGAGAACAGGGAGCCTTGTTATGCTGATTTGCAGGATGTAAATTGCCAGCAGCCACCCTGGAGAAGTGTATGGTGTTTCCTGAAACACGGAAGAAAAAAAGCAACACAGCCTATGGCACTTCCACTTATGGTCCTATAGCTTACGGAAATTAAAATCAAAAACAGACAGCCACCCCAATATTTGGGACGGCTGTGTTCACAAGAAGCTCGTCTACAGTATCAGGTAAATATCCCAGAAAGCAAAAAATGGATAAAGAAGTTGTGGTACGTACGTACAATGCAATATCACTCAGCAATGAAATCTGTGTCATCAGGCCCGTAGCGGCATAGTGAGTGGATGCAGGTACGGTGATTCTACGTTAACTACGTCACACATAAAAAGAAACATCATAAGATATCACTAATACACGGAATGTAAACTTGACTACACATGAACTGAATTACAAAACAGAACAGGGTCTCAAATTTAGAAAACCAACTAGTGCTTGCTTATGGGGAAAGGTGCCTTGGGGTGCTGCATAAACCCAGAGACTGAAATTAGAACAGATAACTTTCCATAAGCCAAATATGTAATAGACAAGACCTACTCCTTGCTCAACGAAGTGGACCCAACACCACATATTCAACGCCTAGGAATATACCTGACTAGGAAGAATCTTAAAACCCATGGATATATATGTCTCCGTAAGAGAATCAAGCGTGTGTACAGCGGCCGAAATGCAGCAGTGAAAATCCGATAAATCCCATTATCAAAATAAATTTCAAAAACAAAACACAAAGACAGTGAAATAGAGAGCAATTCTTAAATAATTCACTCAGGGCATGTGATGCAACCGGGATTGACCACATCTACACCCAGAGCTGGTTGAGACATAAGGCTGGACACTTCAGGCTGATAGCATTGGTGAGTTTCGGTGAGCAAATGCAGACCCTTTGAAGTCATACTGCATGGTACCCATTCCATGGGTCCCAACTCTCCAGGTTCAAGGGATTCTTCCTCCAGCTAAAACATGCATGGGAAACCCAGAGTATCGTCCACCGTGTGATTGGGAAACGATTTAAAATGCATCTCAGTTTTCGTATCCTGGTCCTCGGGTTCACCATTCCAGATGTTTTACTAACACTCTCCCCGCTTGGAGAGTCAGTGCCTTTAACCTCCTCTTTGGCACAGCTTGCAATTTCTGTGCAAGATGAACAGGAATAGGGAGAACCAATGAGAGACTAGCTGTAGGTGTCTGCACAGGCAAATGTAACGCTCATTTCCCACCAGGAAGTGGAATTAACCAAAGGCTCAGTGTGCCCTGCTGGAAACAGATTAGGGCCTGAAGCAATCCTGCGGTTTTGTGCCCAGCTCACAAGAAAGCGAATTGAAGAAAGGAGCTCAGGGGCACTGTAATTCACAAACCTGCAGAGTTATAAATGACAGCTATCCTCCAAAAATATATTGAAGTAAGCCTGCGAAAGGGACTTGAATGCGGGGCAGAATTTCAGGAAAACGATTGCAGGGGGTAGACTGGAATTGCCCTGAAAGCATAGGAATAGAGGCACAACGTCGGCAATGATGCACTTGGCGAAAAAAGTCGTATGCGTTTTTTCCTGAATATATTCAGGAAAAAACGCATACGCCCTTTTTGGCCAACCAAGCAAGCCTGTAAAGGAAATCTGCACTACAATGAAGTCTCACTGCCCCCCGGGCAAAAGGGCCATCTGAAAAAAGTGTAAAATCCAGAAAGATAGGACAGGATACGCAGAACAGGGAGCCTTGTTATGCTGATTGCCAGGGTGTAAATTGTGAACAGCCACCCTGGAGAAGTGTATGGTGTTTCCTGAAACACGTAAGAAATAAAGCAACACAGCCTATGGCAATTGCAATTATGGTCCTATTGCTTAGGGAAATTAAAATCAAAAACAGAGAGCCACCCCAAAGTTTTTGACGGCTGTGTTCCCAAGAAGCTCGTCTACAGTACCAGGTAAATATCCCAGAAAGCAAAAAATGGATAAAGAAGTTGTGGCACGTACGTGCAATGCAATATCACTCAGCAATGAAATCTGTGTCATCAGGCCCGTAGCGGCATAGTGAGTGGATGCAGGTATGGTGATTCTACGTGAACTACGTCACACAGAAAAAGAAACATCATAAGATATCACTAATACACGGAATATAAACTTGACTACACATGAACTGAATTACAAAACAGAACAGGGTCTCAAATTTAGAAAACCAACTACTGCTTGCTTACGGGGAAAGGTGCCTTGGCGTGCTGCATAAAACCAGAGACTGAAATTAGCACAGATAACATTCCATAAGCCAAATATTTAATAGACAAGACCTACTCCTTGCTCAAAGAAATGGAATCAATACCACATATTCAACGCCTAGGAATATACCTGACTAGGAAGAATCTTAAAACCCATGGATTTATATGTCTCCATAGGAGAATCAAGCGTGTGTACAGCGGCATAAACACAGCAGTGAAAATCCGATAAATCCCATTATCAAAATAAATTGCGAAAACAAAACACAAAGACAGTGAAATAGAGAGCAATTCTTAAATAATTCACTCAGGGCATGTGATGCAACCGGGATTGACCACATCTACTCCCAGAGCTGGTTGAGACATAAGGCTGGACACTTCAGGCTGATAGCATTGGTGAGTTTCGGTGAGCAAATGCAGACCCTTTGAAGTCATACTGCATGGTACCCATTCCATGGGTCCCAACTCTCCAGGTTCAAGGCATCCTTCCTCCAGCTAAAACATGCATGGGAAACCCAGAGTATCGTCCACCGTGTGATTGGGAAATGATTTAAAATACATCTCAGTTTTCGTATCCTGGTCCTCGGGTTCACCATTCCAGATGCTTTACTAACACTCTCCCCGCCTGGAGAGTCAGTGCCTTTAACCTCCTGTCTGGCACAGCTTGCAATTTCTGTGCAAGATGAACAGGAATAGGGAGAACCAATGAGAGACTAGCTGTAGGTGTATGCACGGGCAAATGTAATGGTCATTTCCCACCAGGAAGAGGAATTAACCAAAGGCTCAGCATGCCCTGCCGGAAACAGATTAGGGCCTGAAGCAATCCTGCGGTTTTGTGCCCAGCTCACAAGAAAGCGAGTTGAAGAAAGGAGCTCAGGGGCACTGTAATTCACAAACCTGCAGAGTTATAAATGACAGCTATCCTCCAAAAATATATTGAAGTAAGCCTGCGTAGGGGACTTGAAAGCGGGGCAGAATTTCAGGAAAACGATTGCAGGGGGTAGACTGGAATTGCCCTGAAAGCATAGGAAAAGAGGCAGAACGTCGACAATGATGCACTTGGCCAAAAAGGGCGTATGCGTTTTTTCCTGAATATATTCAGGAAAAAACGCATACGCCCTTTTTGGCCAACCAAGCAAGCCTGTAAAGGAAATCTGCACTACAATGAAGTCTCACTGCCCCCCGGGCAAAAGGGCCATCTGAAAAAAGTATAAAATCCAGAAAGTTTGGACAGGATATGGAGAACAGGGAGCCTTGTTATGCTGATTGGCAGGATGTAAATTGCCAGCAGCCACCCTGGAGAAGTGTATGGTGTTTCCTGAAACACGTAAGAAACAAAGCAACACAGCCTATGGCACTTCCACTTATGGTCCTATAGCTTACGGAAATTAAAATCAAAAACAGACAGCCACCCCAATATTTGGGACGGCTGTGTTCACAAGAAGCTCGTCTACAGTATCAGGTAAATATCCCAGAAAGCAAAAAATGGATAAAGAAGTTGTGGCACGTACGTGCAATGCAATATCACTCAGCAATGATATCTGTGTCATCAGTACCGTAGCGGCATAGTAAGTGGATGCAGGTACGGTGATTCTACGTGAACTACGTCACACAGAAAAAGAAACATCATAAGTTATCACTAATACACGGAATGTAAACTTGACTACACATGAACTGAATTACAAAACAGAACAGGGTCTCAAATTTACAAAACCAACTAGTGCTTGCTTATGGGGAAAGGTGCCTTGGGGTGCTGCATAAAACCACAAACTGAAATTAGCACAGATAACATTCCATAAGCCAAATATGTAATAGACAAGACCTACTCCTTGCTCAACGAAATGGACCCAACAGCCCATATTCAACGCCTAGGAATATACCTGACTAGGAAGAATCTTAAAACCCATGGATATATATGTCTCCGTAAGAGTATCAAGCGTGTGTACAGCGGCCGAAACGCAGCAGTGAAAACCCGATAAATCCAATTATCAAAATAAATTTCGAAAACAAAACACAAAGACAGTGAAATAGAGAGCAATTCTTAAATAATTCACTCAGGGCATGTGATGCAACCGGGATTGTCCACATCTACACCCAGAGCTGGTTGAGACATAAGGCTGGACACTTCAGGCTGATAGCATTGGTGAGTTTCGGTGAGTAAATGCAGACCCTTTGAAGTCATACTGCATGGTACCCATTCCATGGGTGCCAACTCTCCAGGTTCAAGGCATTCTTCCTCCAGCTAAAACATGCATGGGAAACCCAGAGTATCGTCCACCGTGTGATTGGGAAACGATTTAAAATGCATCTCAGTTTTCGTATCCTGGTCCTCGGGTTCACCATTCCAGATGCTTTACTAACACTCTCCCCACTTGGAGAGTCAGTGCCTTTAACCTCCTGTTTGGCACAGTTTGCAATTTCTGTGCAAGATGAACAGGAATAGGGAGAACCAATGAGAGACTAGCTGTAGGTGTCTGCACGGTCAAATGTAACACTCATTGCCCACCAGGAAGAGGAATTAAACAAAGGCTCAGTGTGCCCTGCTGGAAACAGATTAGGGCCTGAAGCAATCCTGCGGTTTTGTGCCCAGCTCACAAGAAAGCGAGTTGAAGAAAGGAGCTCAGGGGCACTGTAATTCACAAACCTGCAGAGTTATAATTGACAGCTATTCTCCAAAAATATATTGAAGTAAGCCTGCGAAGGGGACTTGAAAGCGGGGCAGAATTTCAGGAAAACGATTGAATGGGGTTGACTGGAATTGCACTGAAAGCATAGGAAAAGAGGCACAACGTCGACAATGATGCACTTGGCCAAAAAGGGCGTATGCGTTTTTTCCTGAATATATTCAGGAAAAATATATATTCAGGAAAAAACGCATACGCCCTTTTTGGCCAACCAAGCAATCCTGTAAAGGAAATCTGCACTACAATGAAGTCTCACTGCCCCCCCGGGCAAAAGGGCCATCTGAAAAAAGTGTAAAATCCACAAAGGTAGGACAGGATATGGAGAACAGGGAGCCTTGGTATGCTGATTGGCAGGATGTAAATTGCCAACAGCCACCCTGGAGAAGTGTATGGTGTTTCCTGAAACACGTAAGAAATAAAGCAACACAGCCTATGGCAATTGCACTTATGGTCCTATTCCTTAGGGAAATTAAAATCAAAAATAGAGAGCCACCCCAAAGTTTGGGACGGCTGTGTTCCCAAGAAGCTCGTCTACAGTACCAGGTGAATATCCCAGAAAGCAAAAAATGGATAAAGAAGTTGTGGCACGTACGTGCAATGAAGTATCACTCAGCAATGAAATCTGTGTCATCAGGCCCGTAGGGGCATAGTGAGTGGATGCTGGTACGGTGATTCTACGTGAACTACGTCACACAGAATAAGAAACATCATAAGATATCACTAATACACGGAATGTAAACTTGACTACACATGAACTGAATTACAAAACAGAACAGGGTCTCAAATTTAGAAAACCAACTAGCGCTTGCTTATGGGGAAAGGTGCCTTGGGGTGCTGCATAAAACCAGAGACTAAAATTAGCACAGATAACTTTCCATAAGCCAAATATGTAATGGAAAAGACCTACTCCTTGTTCAACGAAATTGACCCAACACCACATATTCAATGCCTAGGAATATACCTGACTAGGAAGAATCTTAAAACCCATGGATATATATGTCTCCGTAAGAGAATCAAGCGTGTGTACAGCGGCCGAAACGCAGCAGTGAAAATCCGATAAATCCCATTATCAAAATAAATTTCGAAAACAAAACACAAAGACAGTGAAATAGAGAGCAATTCTTAAATAATTCACTCAGGGCATGTGATGCAACCGGGATTGACCACATCTACACCCAGAGCTGGTTTAGACATAAGGCTGGACACTTCAGGCTGATAGCATTGGTGAGTTTCGGTGAGCAAATGCAGACCCTTTGAAGTCATACTGCATGGTACCCCTTCCATGGGTCCCAACTCTCCAGGTTCAAGGGATTCTTCCTCCAGCTAAAACATGCATGGGAAAACCAGAGCATCGTCCACCATGTGATTGGGAAACGATTTAAAATGCATCTCAGTTTTCGTATCCTGGTCCTCGGGTTCACCATTCCAGATGCTTTACTAACACTCTCCCCGCTTGGAGAGTCAGTGCCTTTAACCTCCTCTTTGGCACAGCTTGCAATTTCTGTGCAAGATGAACAGGAATAGGGAGAACCAATGAGAGATTAGCTGTAGGTGTCTGCACGGGCAAACGTAACGCTCATTTCCCACCAGGAACAGGAATTAACCAAAGGCTCAGTGTGCCCTGCTGGAAACAGATTAGGGCCTGAAGCAATCCTGCGGTTTTGTGCCCAGCTCACAAGAAAGCGAGTTGAAGAAAGGAGCTCAGGGTCACTGTAATTCACAAACATGCAGAGTTATACATGACAGCTATCCTACAAAAATATACTGAAGTAAGCCTGCGAAGGGGACTTGAAAGCGGGGCAGAATTTCAGGAAAACGATTGCAGGGGGTAGACAGGAATTGCCCTGAAAGCATAGGAAAAGAGGCAGAACGTCGACAATGATGCACTTGGCCAAAAAGGGCGTATGCGTTTTTTCCTGAATATATTCAGGAAAAAACGCATACGCCCTTTTTGGCCAACCAAGCAAGCCTGTAAAGGAAATCTGCACTAGAATGAAGTCTCACTGCCCCCCGGGCAAAAGGGCCATCTGAAAAAAGTGTAAAATCCAGAAAGGTAGGACAGGATATGGAGAACAGGGAGCCTTGTTATGCTGATTGGCAGGATGTAAATTGCCAGCAGCCACCCTGGAGAAGTGTATGGTGTTTCCTGAAACACGTAAGAAACAAAGCAACACAGCCTATGGCACTTCCACTTATGGTCCTATAGCTTACGGAAATTAAAATCAAAAACACACAGCCACCCCAATATTTGGGACGGCTGTGTTCACAAGAAGCTCGTCTACAGTATCAGGTAAATATCCCAGAAAGCAAAAAATGGATAAAGAAGTTGTGGCACGTACGTACAATGCAATATCACTCAGCAATGAAATCTGTGTCATCAGGCCCGTAGCGGCATAGTGAGTGGATGCAGGTACGGTGATTCTACGTGAACTACGTCACACAGAAAAAGAAACATCATAAGATATCACTAATACACGGAATGTAAACTTGACTACACATGAACTGAATTACAAAACAGAACAGGGTCTCAAATTTAGAAAACCAACTAGTGCTTGCTTATGGGGAAAGGTGCGTTGGGGTGCTGCATAACACCAGAGACTGAAATTAGCACAGATAACTTTCCATAAGCCAAATATGTAATAGACAAGACCTACTCCGTGCTCAACGAAATGGACCCAACACCACATATTCAACGCCTAGGAATATACCTGACTAGGAAGAATCTTAAAACCCACGGATATATATGACTCCGTAAGAGAATCAAGCGTGTGTAGAGCGGCCGAAACGCAGCAGTGAAAATCCGATAAATCCCATTATCAAACTAAATTTCGAAAACAAAACACAAAGACAGTGAAATAGAGAGCAATTCTTAAATAATTCACTCAGGGCATGTGATGCAACCGGGATTGACCACATCTACACCCAGAGCTGGTGGAGACATAAGGCTGGACACTTCAGGCTGATAGCATTGGTGAGTTTCGGTGAGCAAATGCAGACCCTTTGAAGTCATACTGCATGGTACCCCTTCCATGGGTCCCAACTCTCCAGGTTCAAGGGATTCTTCCTCCAGCTAAAACATGCATGGGAAAACCAGAGTATCGTCCACCATGTGATTCGGAAACGATTTAAAATGCATCTCAGTTTTCGTATCCTGGTCCTCGGGTTCACCATTCCAGATGCTTTACTAACACTCTCCCCGCTTGGAGAGTCAGTGCCTTTAACCTCCTCTTTGGCACAGCTTGCAATTTCTGTGCAAGATGAAGAGGAATAGGGAGAACCAATGAGAGATTAGCTGTAGGTGTCTGCACGGGCAAATGTAACGCTCATTTCCCACCAGGAAGAGGAATTAACCAAAGGCTCAGTGTGCCCTGCTGGAAACAGATTAGGGCCTGAAGCAATCCTGCGGTTTTGTGCCCAGCTCACAAGAAAGCGAGTTGAAGAAAGGAGCTCAGGGGCACTGTAATTCACAAACCTGCAGAGTTATAAATGACAGCTATCCTCCAAAAATATATTGAAGTAAGCCTGCGAAGGGGACTTGAAAGCGGAGCAGAATTTCAAGGAAAACGATTGCAGGGGGTAGACTGGAATTGCCCTGAAAGCCTAGGAAAAGAGGCACAACGTCGGCAATGATGCGCTTGGCCAAAAAGGGCGTATGGGTTTTTTCCTGAATATATTCAGGAAAAAACGCATACGCCCTTTTTGGCCAACCAAGCAAGCCTGTAAAGGAAATCTGCACTACAATGAAGTCTCACTGCCCCCCTGCCAAAAGGGCCATCTGAAAAAAGTGTAAAATCCAGAAAGGTAGGACAGGATATGGAGAACAGGGAGCCTTGTTATGCTGATTTGCAGGATGTAAATTGCCAGCAGCCACCCTGGAGAAGTGTATGGTGTTTCCTGAAACACGGAAGAAAAAAAGCAACACAGCCTATGGCACTTCCACTTATGGTCCTATAGCTTACGGAAATTAAAATCAAAAACAGACAGCCACCCCAATATTTGGGACGGCTGTGTTCACAAGAAGCTCGTCTACAGTATCAGGTAAATATCCCAGAAAGCAAAAAATGGATAAAGAAGTTGTGGTACGTACGTATAATGCAATATCACTCAGCAATGAAATCTGTGTCATCAGGCCCGTAGCGGCATAGTGAGTGGATGCAGGTACGGTGATTCTACGTTAACTACGTCACACATAAAAAGAAACATCATAAGATATCACTAATACATGGAATGTAAACTTGACTACACATGAACTGAATTACAAAACAGAACAGGGTCTCAAATTTAGAAAACCAACTAGTGCTTGCTTATGGGGAAAGGTGCCTTGGGGTGCTGCATAAACCCAGAGACTGAAATTAGAACAGATAACTTTCCATAAGCCAAATATGTAATAGACAAGACCTACTCCTTGCTCAACGAAGTGGACCCAACACCACATATTCAACGCCTAGGAATATACCTGACTAGGAAGAATCTTAAAACCCATGGATATATATGTCTCCGTAAGAGAATCAAGCGTGTGTACAGCGGCCGAAATGCAGCAGTGAAAATCCGATAAATCCCATTATCAAAATAAATTTCAAAAACAAAACACAAAGACAGTGAAATAGAGAGCAATTCTTAAATAATTCACTCAGGGCATGTGATGCAACCGGGATTGACCACATCTACACCCAGAGCTGGTTTAGACATAAGGCTGGACACTTCAGGCTGATAGCATTGGTGAGTTTCGGTGAGCAAATGCAGACCCTTTGAAGTCATACTGCATGGTACCCATTCCATGGGTCCCAACTCTCCAGGTTCAAGGGATTCTTCCTCCAGCTAAAACATGCATGGGAAACCCAGAGTATCGTCCACCGTGTGATTGGGAAACGATTTAAAATGCATCTCAGTTTTCGTATCCTGGTCCTCGGGTTCACCATTCCAGATGTTTTACTAACACTCTCCCCGCTTGGAGAGTCAGTGCCTTTAACCTCCTCTTTGGCACAGCTTGCAATTTCTGTGCAAGATGAACAGGAATAGGGAGAACCAATGAGAGACTAGCTGTAGGTGTCTGCACAGGCAAATGTAACGCTCATTTCCCACCAGGAAGTGGAATTAACCAAAGGCTCAGTGTGCCCTGCTGGAAACAGATTAGGGCCTGAAGCAATCCTGCGGTTTTGTGCCCAGCTCACAAGAAAGCGAATTGAAGAAAGGAGCTCAGGGGCACTGTAATTCACAAACCTGCAGAGTTATAAATGACAGCTATCCTCCAAAAATATATTGAAGTAAGCCTGCGAAAGGGACTTGAATGCGGGGCAGAATTTCAGGAAAACGATTGCAGGGGGTAGACTGGAATTGCCCTGAAAGCATAGGAATAGAGGCACAACGTCGGCAATGATGCACTTGGCGAAAAAAGTCGTATGCGTTTTTTCCTGAATATATTCAGGAAAAAACGCATACGCCCTTTTTGGCCAACCAAGCAAGCCTGTAAAGGAAATCTGCACTACAATGAAGTCTCACTGCCCCCCGGGCAAAAGGGCCATCTGAAAAAAGTGTAAAATCCAGAAAGATAGGACAGGATACGCAGAACAGGGAGCCTTGTTATGCTGATTGCCAGGGTGTAAATTGTGAACAGCCACCCTGGAGAAGTGTATGGTGTTTCCTGAAACACGTAAGAAATAAAGCAACACAGCCTATGGCAATTGCAATTATGGTCCTATTGCTTAGGGAAATTAAAATCAAAAACAGAGAGCCACCCCAAAGTTTTTGACGGCTGTGTTCCCAAGAAGCTCGTCTACAGTACCAGGTAAATATCCCAGAAAGCAAAAAATGGATAAAGAAGTTGTGGCACGTACGTGCAATGCAATATCACTCAGCAATGAAATCTGTGTCATCAGGCCCGTAGCGGCATAGTGAGTGGATGCAGGTATGGTGATTCTACGTGAACTACGTCACACAGAAAAAGAAACATCATAAGATATCACTAATACACGGAATATAAACTTGACTACACATGAACTGAATTACAAAACAGAACAGGGTCTCAAATTTAGAAAACCAACTACTGCTTGCTTACGGGGAAAGGTGCCTTGGCGTGCTGCATAAAACCAGAGACTGAAATTAGCACAGATAACATTCCATAAGCCAAATATTTAATAGACAAGACCTACTCCTTGCTCAAAGAAATGGAATCAATACCACATATTCAACGCCTAGGAATATACCTGACTAGGAAGAATCTTAAAACCCATGGATTTATATGTCTCCATAGGAGAATCAAGCGTGTGTACAGCGGCATAAACACAGCAGTGAAAATCCGATAAATCCCATTATCAAAATATATTGCGAAAACAAAACACAAAGACAGTGAAATAGAGAGCAATTCTTAAATAATTCACTCAGGGCATGTGATGCAACCGGGATTGACCACATCTACTCCCAGAGCTGGTTGAGACATAAGGCTGGACACTTCAGGCTGATAGCATTGGTGAGTTTCGGTGAGCAAATGCAGACCCTTTGAAGTCATACTGCATGGTACCCATTCCATGGGTCCCAACTCTCCAGGTTCAAGGCATCCTTCCTCCAGCTAAAACATGCATGGGAAACCCAGAGTATCGTCCACCGTGTGATTGGGAAATGATTTAAAATACATCTCAGTTTTCGTATCCTGGTCCTCGGGTTCACCATTCCAGATGCTTTACTAACACTCTCCCCGCCTGGAGAGTCAGTGCCTTTAACCTCCTGTCTGGCACAGCTTGCAATTTCTGTGCAAGATGAACAGGAATAGGGAGAACCAATGAGAGACTAGCTGTAGGTGTATGCACGGGCAAATGTAATGGTCATTTCCCACCAGGAAGAGGAATTAACCAAAGGCTCAGCATGCCCTGCCGGAAACAGATTAGGGCCTGAAGCAATCCTGCGGTTTTGTGCCCAGCTCACAAGAAAGCGAGTTGAAGAAAGGAGCTCAGGGGCACTGTAATTCACAAACCTGCAGAGTTATAAATGACAGCTATCCTCCAAAAATATATTGAAGTAAGCCTGCGTAGGGGACTTGAAAGCGGGGCAGAATTTCAGGAAAACGATTGCAGGGGGTAGACTGGAATTGCCCTGAAAGCATAGGAAAAGAGGCAGAACGTCGACAATGATGCACTTGGCCAAAAAGGGCGTATGCGTTTTTTCCTGAATATATTCAGGAAAAAACGCATACGCCCTTTTTGGCCAACCAAGCAAGCCTGTAAAGGAAATCTGCACTACAATGAAGTCTCACTGCCCCCCGGGCAAAAGGGCCATCTGAAAAAAGTATAAAATCCAGAAAGTTTGGACAGGATATGGAGAACAGGGAGCCTTGTTATGCTGATTGGCAGGATGTAAATTGCCAGCAGCCACCCTGGAGAAGTGTATGGTGTTTCCTGAAACATGTAAGAAACAAAGCAACACAGCCTATGGCACTTCCACTTATGGTCCTATAGCTTACGGAAATTAAAATCAAAAACAGACAGCCACCCCAATATTTGGGACGGCTGTGTTCACAAGAAGCTCGTCTACAGTATCAGGTAAATATCCCAGAAAGCAAAAAATGGATAAAGAAGTTGTGGCACGTACGTGCAATGCAATATCACTCAGCAATGATATCTGTGTCATCAGGCCCGTAGCGGCATAGTAAGTGGATGCAGGTACGGTGATTCTACGTGAACTACGTCACACAGAAAAAGAAACATCATAAGTTATCACTAATACACGGAATGTAAACTTGACTACACATGAACTGAATTACAAAACAGAACAGGGTCTCAAATTTACAAAACCAACTAGTGCTTGCTTATGGGGAAAGGTGCCTTGGGGTGCTGCATAAAACCACAAACTGAAATTAGCACAGATAACATTCCATAAGCCAAATATGTAATAGACAAGACCTACTCCTTGCTCAACGAAATGGACCCAACAGCACATATTCAACGCCTAGGAATATACCTGACTAGGAAGAATCTTAAAACCCATGGATATATATGTCTCCGTAAGAGTATCAAGCGTGTGTACAGCGGCCGAAACGCAGCAGTGAAAACCCGATAAATCCAATTATCAAAATAAATTTCGAAAACAAAACACAAAGACAGTGAAATAGAGAGCAATTCTTAAATAATTCACTCAGGGCATGTGATGCAACCGGGATTGTCCACATCTACACCCAGAGCTGGTTGAGACATAAGGCTGGACACTTCAGGCTGATAGCATTGGTGAGTTTCGGTGAGTAAATGCAGACCCTTTGAAGTCATACTGCATGGTACCCATTCCATGGGTGCCAACTCTCCAGGTTCAAGGCATTCTTCCTCCAGCTAAAACATGCATGGGAAACCCAGAGTATCGTCCACCGTGTGATTGGGAAACGATTTAAAATGCATCTCAGTTTTCGTATCCTGGTCCTCGGGTTCACCATTCCAGATGCTTTACTAACACTCTCCCCACTTGGAGAGTCAGTGCCTTTAACCTCCTGTTTGGCACAGTTTGCAATTTCTGTGCAAGATGAACAGGAATAGGGAGAACCAATGAGAGACTAGCTGTAGGTGTCTGCTCGGTCAAATGTAACACTCATTGCCCACCAGGAAGAGGAATTAAACAAAGGCTCAGTGTGCCCTGCTGGAAACAGATTAGGGCCTGAAGCAATCCTGCGGTTTTGTGCCCAGCTCACAAGAAAGCGAGTTGAAGAAAGGAGCTCAGGGGCACTGTAATTCACAAACCTGCAGAGTTATAATTGACAGCTATTCTCCAAAAATATATTGAAGTAAGCCTGCGAAGGGGACTTGAAAGCGGGGCAGAATTTCAGGAAAACGATTGAATGGGGTTGACTGGAATTGCACTGAAAGCATAGGAAAAGAGGCACAACGTCGACAATGATGCACTTGGCCAAAAAGGGCGTATGCGTTTTTTCCTGAATATATTCAGGAAAAATATATATTCAGGAAAAAACGCATACGCCCTTTTTGGCCAACCAAGCAATCCTGTAAAGGAAATCTGCACTACAATGAAGTCTCACTGCCCCCCCGGGCAAAAGGGCCATCTGAAAAAAGTGTAAAATCCACAAAGGTAGGACAGGATATGGAGAACAGGGAGCCTTGGTATGCTGATTGGCAGGATGTAAATTGCCAACAGCCACCCTGGAGAAGTGTATGGTGTTTCCTGAAACACGTAAGAAATAAAGCAACACAGCCTATGGCAATTGCACTTATGGTCCTATTCCTTAGGGAAATTAAAATCAAAAATAGAGAGCCACCCCAAAGTTTGGGACGGCTGTGTTCCCAAGAAGCTCGTCTACAGTACCAGGTGAATATCCCAGAAAGCAAAAAATGGATAAAGAAGTTGTGGCACGTACGTGCAATGAAGTATCACTCAGCAATGAAATCTGTGTCATCAGGCCCGTAGGGGCATAGTGAGTGGATGCTGGTACGGTGATTCTACGTGAACTACGTCACACAGAATAAGAAACATCATAAGATATCACTAATACACGGAATGTAAACTTGACTACACATGAACTGAATTACAAAACAGAACAGGGTCTCAAATTTAGAAAACCAACTAGCGCTTGCTTATGGGGAAAGGTGCCTTGGGGTGCTGCATAAAACCAGAGACTAAAATTAGCACAGATAACTTTCCATAAGCCAAATATGTAATGGAAAAGACCTACTCCTTGTTCAACGAAATTGACCCAACACCACATATTCAATGCCTAGGAATATACCTGACTAGGAAGAATCTTAAAACCCATGGATATATATGTCTCCGTAAGAGAATCAAGCGTGTGTACAGCGGCCGAAACGCAGCAGTGAAAATCCGATAAATCCCATTATCAAAATAAATTTCGAAAACAAAACACAAAGACAGTGAAATAGAGAGCAATTCTTAAATAATTCACTCAGGGCATGTGATGCAACCGGGATTGACCACATCTACACCCAGAGCTGGTTTAGACATAAGGCTGGACACTTCAGGCTGATAGCATTGGTGAGTTTCGGTGAGCAAATGCAGACCCTTTGAAGTCATACTGCATGGTACCCCTTCCATGGGTCCCAACTCTCCAGGTTCAAGGGATTCTTCCTCCAGCTAAAACATGCATGGGAAAACCAGAGCATCGTCCACCATGTGATTGGGAAACGATTTAAAATGCATCTCAGTTTTCGTATCCTGGTCCTCGGGTTCACCATTCCAGATGCTTTACTAACACTCTCCCCGCTTGGAGAGTCAGTGCCTTTAACCTCCTCTTTGGCACAGCTTGCAATTTCTGTGCAAGATGAACAGGAATAGGGAGAACCAATGAGAGATTAGCTGTAGGTGTCTGCACGGGCAAACGTAACGCTCATTTCCCACCAGGAACAGGAATTAACCAAAGGCTCAGTGTGCCCTGCTGGAAACAGATTAGGGCCTGAAGCAATCCTGCGGTTTTGTGCCCAGCTCACAAGAAAGCGAGTTGAAGAAAGGAGCTCAGGGTCACTGTAATTCACAAACATGCAGAGTTATACATGACAGCTATCCTACAAAAATATACTGAAGTAAGCCTGCGAAGGGGACTTGAAAGCGGGGCAGAATTTCAGGAAAACGATTGCAGGGGGTAGACAGGAATTGCCCTGAAAGCATAGGAAAAGAGGCAGAACGTCGACAATGATGCACTTGGCCAAAAAGGGCGTATGCGTTTTTTCCTGAATATATTCAGGAAAAAACGCATACGCCCTTTTTGGCCAACCAAGCAAGCCTGTAAAGGAAATCTGCACTAGAATGAAGTCTCACTGCCCCCCGGGCAAAAGGGCCATCTGAAAAAAGTGTAAAATCCAGAAAGGTAGGACAGGATATGGAGAACAGGGAGCCTTGTTATGCTGATTGGCAGGATGTAAATTGCCAGCAGCCACCCTGGAGAAGTGTATGGTGTTTCCTGAAACACGTAAGAAACAAAGCAACACAGCCTATGGCACTTCCACTTATGGTCCTATAGCTTACGGAAATTAAAATCAAAAACACACAGCCACCCCAATATTTGGGACGGCTGTGTTCACAAGAAGCTCGTCTACAGTATCAGGTAAATATCCCAGAAAGCAAAAAATGGATAAAGAAGTTGTGGCACGTACGTACAATGCAATATCACTCAGCAATGAAATCTGTGTCATCAGGCCCGTAGCGGCATAGTGAGTGGATGCAGGTACGGTGATTCTACGTGAACTACGTCACACAGAAAAAGAAACATCATAAGATATCACTAATACACGGAATGTAAACTTGACTACACATGAACTGAATTACAAAACAGAACAGGGTCTCAAATTTAGAAAACCAACTAGTGCTTGCTTATGGGGAAAGGTGCGTTGGGGTGCTGCATAACACCAGAGACTGAAATTAGCACAGATAACTTTCCATAAGCCAAATATGTAATAGACAAGACCTACTCCGTGCTCAACGAAATGGACCCAACACCACATATTCAACGCCTAGGAATATACCTGACTAGGAAGAATCTTAAAACCCACGGATATATATGACTCCGTAAGAGAATCAAGCGTGTGTAGAGCGGCCGAAACGCAGCAGTGAAAATCCGATAAATCCCATTATCAAACTAAATTTCGAAAACAAAACACAAAGACAGTGAAATAGAGAGCAATTCTTAAATAATTCACTCAGGGCATGTGATGCAACCGGGATTGACCACATCTACACCCAGAGCTGGTGGAGACATAAGGCTGGACACTTCAGGCTGATAGCATTGGTGAGTTTCGGTGAGCAAATGCAGACCCTTTGAAGTCATACTGCATGGTACCCCTTCCATGGGTCCCAACTCTCCAGGTTCAAGGGATTCTTCCTCCAGCTAAAACATGCATGGGAAAACCAGAGTATCGTCCACCATGTGATTCGGAAACGATTTAAAATGCATCTCAGTTTTCGTATCCTGGTCCTCGGGTTCACCATTCCAGATGCTTTACTAACACTCTCCCCGCTTGGAGAGTCAGTGCCTTTAACCTCCTCTTTGGCACAGCTTGCAATTTCTGTGCAAGATGAAGAGGAATAGGGAGAACCAATGAGAGATTAGCTGTAGGTGTCTGCACGGGCAAATGTAACGCTCATTTCCCACCAGGAAGAGGAATTAACCAAAGGCTCAGTGTGCCCTGCTGGAAACAGGTTAGGGCCTGAAGCAATCCTGCGGTTTTGTGCCCAGCTCACAAGAAAGCGAGTTGAAGAAAGGAGCTCAGGGGCACTGTAATTCACAAACCTGCAGAGTTATAAATGACAGCTATCCTCCAAAAATATATTGAAGTAAGCCTGCGAAGGGGACTTTAAAGCGGAGCAGAATTTCAAGGAAAACGATTGCAGGGGGTAGACTGGAATTGCCCTGAAAGCCTAGGAAAAGAGGCACAACGTCGGCAATGATGCGCTTGGCCAAAAAGGGCGTATGGGTTTTTTCCTGAATATATTCAGGAAAAAACGCATACGCCCTTTTTGGCCAACCAAGCAAGCCTGTAAAGGAAATCTGCACTACAATGAAGTCTCACTGCCCCCCTGCCAAAAGGGCCATCTGAAAAAAGTGTAAAATCCAGAAAGGTAGGACAGGATATGGAGAACAGGGAGCCTTGTTATGCTGATTTGCAGGATGTAAATTGCCAGCAGCCACCCTGGAGAAGTGTATGGTGTTTCCTGAAACACGGAAGAAAAAAAACAACACAGCCTATGGCACTTCCACTTATGGTCCTATAGCTTACGGAAATTAAAATCAAAAACAGACAGCCACCCCAATATTTGGGACGGCTGTGTTCACAAGAAGCTCGTCTACAGTATCAGGTAAATATCCCAGAAAGCAAAAAATGGATAAAGAAGTTGTGGTACGTACGTACAATGCAATATCACTCAGCAATGAAATCTGTGTCATCAGGCCCGTAGCGGCATAGTGAGTGGATGCAGGTACGGTGATTCTACGTTAACTACGTCACACATAAAAAGAAACATCATAAGATATCACTAATACACGGAATGTAAACTTGACTACACATGAACTGAATTACAAAACAGAACAGGGTCTCAAATTTAGAAAACCAACTAGTGCTTGCTTATGGGGAAAGGTGCCTTGGGGTGCTGCATAAACCCAGAGACTGAAATTAGAACAGATAACTTTCCATAAGCCAAATATGTAATAGACAAGACCTACTCCTTGCTCAACGAAGTGGACCCAACACCACATATTCAACGCCTAGGAATATACCTGACTAGGAAGAATCTTAAAACCCATGGATATATATGTCTCCGTAAGAGAATCAAGCGTGTGTACAGCGGCCGAAATGCAGCAGTGAAAATCCGATAAATCCCATTATCAAAATAAATTTCAAAAACAAAACACAAAGACAGTGAAATAGAGAGCAATTCTTAAATAATTCACTCAGGGTATGTGATGCAACCGGGATTGACCACATCTACACCCAGAGCTGGTTGAGACATAAGGCTGGACACTTCAGGCTGATAGCATTGGTGAGTTTCGGTGAGCAAATGCAGACCCTTTGAAGTCATACTGCATGGTACCCATTCCATGGGTCCCAACTCTCCAGGTTCAAGGGATTCTTCCTCCAGCTAAAACATGCATGGGAAACCCAGAGTATCGTCCACCGTGTGATTGGGAAACGATTTAAAATGCATCTCAGTTTTCGTATCCTGGTCCTCGGGTTCACCATTCCAGATGTTTTACTAACACTCTCCCCGCTTGGAGAGTCAGTGCCTTTAACCTCCTCTTTGGCACAGCTTGCAATTTCTGTGCAAGATGAACAGGAATAGGGAGAACCAATGAGAGACTAGCTGTAGGTGTCTGCACAGGCAAATGTAACGCTCATTTCCCACCAGGAAGTGGAATTAACCAAAGGCTCAGTGTGCCCTGCTGGAAACAGATTAGGGCCTGAAGCAATCCTGCGGTTTTGTGCCCAGCTCACAAGAAAGCGAATTGAAGAAAGGAGCTCAGGGGCACTGTAATTCACAAACCTGCAGAGTTATAAATGACAGCTATCCTCCAAAAATATATTGAAGTAAGCCTGCGAAAGGGACTTGAATGCGGGGCAGAATTTCAGGAAAACGATTGCAGGGGGTAGACTGGAATTGCCCTGAAAGCATAGGAATAGAGGCACAACGTCGGCAATGATGCACTTGGCGAAAAAAGTCGTATGCGTTTTTTCCTGAATATATTCAGGAAAAAACGCATACGCCCTTTTTGGCCAACCAAGCAAGCCTGTAAAGGAAATCTGCACTACAATGAAGTCTCACTGCCCCCCGGGCAAAAGGGCCATCTGAAAAAAGTGTAAAATCCAGAAAGATAGGACAGGATACGCAGAACAGGGAGACTTGTTATGCTGATTGCCAGGGTGTAAATTGCCAGCAGCCACCCTGGAGAAGTGTATGGTGTTTCCTGAAACACGTAAGAAACAAAGCAACACAGCCTATGGCACTTGCACTTATGGTCCTATAGCTTACGGAAATTAAAATCAAAAACAGACAGCCACCCCAATATTTGGGACGGCTGTGTTCACAAGAAGCTCGTCTACAGTATCAGGTAAATATCCCAGAAAGCAAAAAAGGATAAAGAAGTTGTGGCACGTACGTACAATGCAATATCACTCAGCAATGAAATCTGTGTCATCAGGCCCGTAGCGGCATAGTGAGTGGATGCAGGTACGGTGATTCTACATGAACTACGTCACACAGAAAAAGAAACATCGTAAGATATCATTAATACACGGAATGTAAACTTGACTACACATGAACTGAATTACAAAACAGAACAGGGTCTCAAATTTAGAAAACCAACTAGTGCTTGCTTATGGGGAAAGGTGCCTTGGGGTGCTGCATAAAACCAGAGACTGAAATTAGCACAGATAACTTTCCATAAGCCAAATATGTAATAGACAAGACCTACTCCTTGCTCAACGAAATGGACCCAACACCACATATTCAACGCCTAGGAATATACCTGACTAGGAAGAATCTTAAAACCCATGGATATATATGTCTCTGTAAGAGAATCAAGCGTGTGTACAGCGGCCGAAACGCAGCAGTGAAAATCCGATAAATCCCATTATCAAAATAAATTTCGAAAACAAAACACAAAGACAGTGAAATAGAGAGCAATTCTTAAATAATTCACTCAGGGCATGTGATGCAACCGGGATTGACCACATCTACACCCAGAGCTGGTTGAGACATAAGGCTGGACACTTCAGGCTGATAGCATTGGTGAGTTTCGGTGAGCAAATGCAGACCCTTTGAAGTCATACTGCATGGTACCCATTCCATGGGTCCCAACTCTCCAGGTTCAAGGGATTCTTCCTCCAGCTAAAACATGCATGGGAAACCCAGAGTATCGTCCACCGTGTGATTGGGAAACGATTTAAAATGCATCTCAGTTTTCATATCCTGGTCCTCGCGTTCACCATTCCAGATGTTTTACTAACACTCTCCCCGCTTGGAGAGTCAGTGCCTTTAACCTCCTCTTTGGCACAGCTTGCAATTTCTGTGCAAGATGAACAGGAATAGGGAGAACCAATGAGAGACTAGCTGTAGGTGTCTGCACGGGCAAATGTAACGCTCATTTCCCACCAGGAAGAGGAATTAACCAAAGGCTCAGTGTGCCCTGCTGGAAACAGATTAGGGCCTGAAGCAATCCTGCGGTTTTGTGCCCAGCTCACAAGAAATCGAGTTGAAGAAAGGAGCTCAGGGGCACTGTAATTCACAAACCTGCAGAGTTATAAATGACAGCTATCCTCCAAAAATATATTGAAGTAAGCCTGCGAAGGGGACTTGAATGCGGGGCAGAATTTCAGGAAAACGATTGCAGGGGGTAGACTGGAATTGCCCTGAAAGCATAGGAATAGAGGCACAACGTCGGCAATGATGCACTTGGCGAAAAAAGGCGTATGCGTTTTTTCCTGAATATATTCAGGAAAAAACGCATACGCCCTTTTTGGCCAAACAAGTAAGCCTGTAAAGGAAATCTGCACTACAATGAAGTCTCACTGCCCCCCGGGCAAAAGGGCCATCTGAAAAAATTGTAAAATCCAGAAAGGTAGGACAGGATATGGAGAACAGGGAGCCTTGTTATGCTGATTGGCAGGATGTAAATTGCCAGCAGCCACCCTGGAGATGTTTATGGTGTTTCCTGAAACACATAAGAAACAAAGCAACACAGCCTATGGCACTTCCACTTATGGTCCTATAGCTTACGGAAATTAAAATCAAAAACAGACAGCCACCCCAGTATTTGGGACGGCTGTGTTCACAAGAAGCTCGTCTACAGTACCAGGTAAATATCGAAGAAAGCAAAAAATGGATAAAGAAGTTGTGGCACGTACGTACAATGCAATATCACTCAGCAATGAAATCTGTGTCATCAGGCCCGTAGCGGCATAGTGAGTGGATGCAGGTATGGTGATTCTACGTGAACTACGTCACACAGAAAAAGAAACATCATATCACTAATACACGGAATGTAAACTTGACTACACATTAACTGAATTACAAAACAGAACAGGGTGTCAAATTTAGAAAACTAACTAGTGCTTCCTTATGGGAAAAGGTGCCTTGGGGTGCTGCATAAAACCAGAGACTGAAATTAGCACAGATAACTTTCCATAAGCCAAATATGTAATAGACAAGACCTACTCCTTGCTCAACGAAATGGACTCAACACCACATATTCAACGCCTAGGAATATACCTGACTAGGAAGAATCTTAAAACCCATGGATTTTTATGTCTCCATAAGAGAATCAAGCGTGTGTACAGCGGCATAAACGCAGCAGTGAAAATCCGATAAATCACATTATCAAAATAAATTTCAAAAACAAAACACAAAGACAGTGAAATAGAGAGCAATTCTTAAATAATTCACTCAGGGCATGTGATGCAACCGGGATTTAACACATCTACAACCAGAGCTGGTTGAGACATAAGGCTGGACACTTCAGGCTGATAGCATTGGTGAGTTTCGGTGAGCAAATGCAGACCCTTTGAAGTCATACTGCATGGTACCCATTCCATGGGTCCCAGCACTCCAGGTTCAAGGGATTCTTCCTTCAGCTAAAACATGCATGGGAAAAACAGTGTATGCTACACCGTGAGATTGGGAAACGATTTAAAATGGATCTCAGTTTTCGAATCCTTGTCCTTGGGTTCACCATTCCAGACGCTTTACTAACACTTTCCCCGCTTGGAGAGTCAGTGCCTTTAACCTCCTGTTTGGCACAGTTTGCAATTTCTGTGCAAGATGAACAGGAATAGGGAGAACCAATGAGAGACTAGCTGTAGGTGTCTGCACGGCCAAATGTAACTCATTGCCCACCAGGAAGAGGAAAGAAACAAAGGCTCAGTGTGCCCTGCTGGAAACAGAATAGGGCCTGAAGCAATCCTGCGGTTTTGTGCCCAGCTCACAAGAAAGCAAGCTGAAGAAAGGAGCTCAGGGGCACTGTAATTCACAAACCTGCAGAGTTATAAATGACAGCTATCCTCCAAAAATATATTGAAGTAAGCCTGCCAAGGGGACTTGAAAGCGGGGCAGAATTTCAGGAAAACGATTGCAGGGGGTAGACTGGAATTGCCCTGAAAGCATAGGAAAAGAAGCACAACGTCGACAATGATGCACTTGGCCAAAAAGGGCGTATGCGTTTTTTCCTGAATATATTCAGGAAAAAACGCATACCCCCTTTTTGGCCAACCAAGCAAGCCTGTAAAGGAAATCTGCACTACAATGAAGTCTCACTGCCCCCCGGGCAAAAGGGCCATCTGAAAAAAGTGTAAAATCCAGAAAGGTAGGACAGGATATGGAGGACAGGGAGCCTTGTTATGCTGATTGGCAGGATGTAAATTGCCAGCAGCCACCTTGGAGAAGTGTATGGTGTTTCCTGAAACACGTAAGAAACAAAGCAGCGCAGCCTATGGCACTTCCACTTATGGTCCTATAGCTTACGGAAATTAAAATCAAAAACAGACAGCCACCCCAATATTTGGGACGGCTGTGTTCACAAGAAGCTCGTCTACAGTATCAGGTAAATATCCCAGAAAGCAAAAAATGGATAAAGAAGTTGTGGCACGTACGTGCAATGCAGTATCACTCAGCAATGAAATCTGTGTCATCAGGCACGTAGCGGCATAGTGAGTGGATGCAGGTACGGTGATTCTACGTGAACTACGTCACACATAAAAAGAAACATCATAAGATATCACTAATACAAGGAATGTAAACTTGACTACACATGAACTGAATTACAAAACAGAACAGGGTCTCAAATTTAGAAAACCAACTAGTGCTTGCTTATGGGGAAAGGTGCCTTGGGGTGCTGCATAAAACCAGAGACTGAAATTAGCACAGATAACATTCCATAAGCCAAATATATAATAGACAAGACCTACTCCTTGCTCAACGAAATGGACTCAACACCACATATTCAACGCCTAGGAATATACCTGACTAGGAAGAAACTTAAAACCCATGGATTTATATGTCTCCGTAAGAGAATCAAGCATGTGTACAGCGGCATAAACGCAGCAGTGAAAATCCGATAAATCGCACTTTCAAAATAAATTTCAAAAACAAAACACAAAGACAGTGAAATAGAGAGCAATTCTTAAATAATTCACTCAGGGCATGTGATGCAACCGGGATTGACCACATCTACACCCAGAGCTGGTTGAGACATAAGGCTGGACACTTCAGGCTGATAACATTGGTGAGTTTCGGTGAGCAAATGCAGACCCTTTGAAGTCATACTGCATGGTACCCATTCCATGGGTCCCAACTCTCCAGGTTCAAGGCATTCTTCCTCCAGCTAAAACATGCATGGGAAACCCAGAGTATCGTCCACCGTGTGATTGGGAAACGATTTAAAATGCATCTCAGTTTTCGTATCCTGGTCCTCGGGTTCACCATTCCAGATGCTTTACTAACAGTCTCCCCGCTTGGAGAGTCAGTGCCTTTAACCTCCTGTTTGGCACTGCTTGCAATTTCTGTGCAAGATGAACAGGAATAGGGAGAACCAATGAGAAACTACCTCTAGGTGTCTGCACGGGCAAATGTAACCCTCATTGCCCACCAGGAAGAGGAATTAAACAAAGGCTCAGTGTGCCCTGCTGGAAACAGATTAGGGCCTGAAGCAATCCTGCGGGTTTGTGCCCAGCTCACAAGAAAGCGAGTTGAAGAACGGAGCTCAGGGGCACTGTAATTCACAAACCTGCAGAGTTATAATTGACAGCTATCCTCCAAAAATATATTGAAGTAAGCCTGCGAAGGGGACTTGAAAGCGGGGCAGAATTTCAGGAAAACGATTGCAGGGGGTAGACTGGAATTGCACTGAAAGCATAGGAAAAGAGGCACAACGTCGACAATGATGCACTTGGCCAAAAATGGTGTATGCGTTTTTTCCTGAATATATTCAGGAAAAAACGCATACGCCCTTTTTGGCAAACCAAGCAAGCCTGTAAAGGAAATCTGCACAAAAATGAAGTCTCACTGCCCACCGGGCAAAAGGGCCATCTGAAAAAAGTGTAAAATCCAGAAAGGTAGGACAGGATATGGAGAACAGGGAGCCTTGTTATGCTGATTGGCAGGATGTAAATTGCCAGCAGCCACCCTGGAGAAGTGTATGGTGTTTCCTGAAACACGTAAGAAACAAAGCAACACAGCCTATGGCACTTCCACTTATGGTCCTATAGCTTACGGAAATTAAAATCAAAAACAGACAGCCACCCCAATATTTGGGACGGCTGTGTTCACAAGAAGCTCGTCTACATTATCAGGTAAATATCCCAGAAAGCAAAAAATGGATAAAGAAGTTGTGGCACGTACGTACAATGCAATATCACTCAGCAATGAAATCTGTGTCATCAGGCCCGTAGCGGCATAGTGAGTGGATGCAGGTACGGTGATTCTTCGTGAACTACGTCACACAGAAAAAGAAACATCATAAGGTATCACTAATACACGGAATGTAAACTTGACTACACATGAACTGAATTACAAAACAGAACAGGGTCTCAAATTTAGAAAACCAACTAGTGCTTGCTTATGGGGAAAGGTGCCTTTGGGTGCTGCATAAAACCAGAGACTGAAATTAGCACAGATAACATTCCATAAGCCAAATATTTAATAGACAAGACCTACTCCTTGCTCAACGAAATGGACTCAACACCTCATATTCAACGCCTAGGAATATACCTGACTAGGAAGAATCTTAAAACCCATGGATATATATGTCTCCTTAAGAGAATCAAGCGTGTGTACAGCGGCCCAAACGCAGCAGTGAAAATCCGATAAATCCCATTATCAAAATAAATTTCGAAAACAAAACACAAAGACAGTGAAATAGAGAGAAATTCTTAAATAATTCACTCAGGGCATGTGATGCAACCGGGATTGACCACATCTACACCCAGAGCTGGTTGAGACATAAGGCTGGACACTTCAGGCTGATAGCATTGGTGAGTTTCGGTGAGCAAATGCAGACCCTTTGAAGTCATACTGCATGATACCCATTCCATGGGTCCCAACTCTCCAGGTTCAAGGCATTCTTCCTCCAGCTAAAACATGCATGGGAAACCCAGAGTATAGTCCACCGTGTGATTGGGAAATGATTTAAAATACATCTCAGTTTTCGTATCCCGGTACTCGGGTTCACCATTCCAGATGCTTTACTAACACTCTCCCCGCTAGCAGAGTCAGTTCCTTTAACCTCCTCTTTGGCACAGCTTGCAATTTCTGTGCAAGATGAACAGGAATAGGGAGAACCAATGAGAGACTAGCTGTAGGTGTCTGCACGGGCAAATGTAATGCTCATTGCCCACAGGAAGTGGAATTAAACAAAGGCTCAGTGTGCCCTGCTGGAAACAGATTAGGGCCTGAAGCAATCCTGCGGTTTTGTGCCCAGCTCACAAGAAAGCCAGTTGAAGAAAGGAGCTCAGGGACACTGTAATTCACAAACCTGCAGAGTTATAAATGACAGCTATCCTCCAAAAATATATTGAAGTAAGCCTGCGAAGGGGACTTGAAAGAGGGGCAGAATTTCAGGAAAACGATTGCAGGGGGTAGACTGGAATTGCCCTGAAAGCATAGGAAAAGAGGCACAGCGTCGACAATGATGCACTTGGCCAAAAAGGGCGTATGCGTTTTTTCCTGAATATATTCAGGAAAAAACGCATACGCCCTTTTTGGCCAACCAAGCAAGCCTGTAAAGGAAATCTGCACTACAATGAAGTCTCACTGCCCCCCGGGCAAAAGGGCCATCTGAAAAAAGTGTAAAATCCAGAAAGGTAGGACAGGATATGGAGAAGAGGGAGCCTTGTTATGCTGATTGGCAGGATGTAAATTGCCAGCAGCCACCCTGGAGAAGTGTATGGTGTTTCGTGAAACAAGTAAGAAATAAAGCAACACAGCCTATGGCAATTGCACTTATGGTCCTATTGCTTAGGGAAATTAAAATCAAAAACAGAGAGCCACCCCAAAGTTTGGGACGCCTGTGTCCCCAAGAAGCTCGTCTACAGTGTCAGGTAAATATCCCAGAAAGCAAAAAATGGATAAAGAAGTTGTGGCACGTACGTGCAATGCAATATCACTCAACAATGAAATCTGTGTCATCAGGCCCGTAGCGGCATAGTGAGTGGATGCAGGTACGGTGATTCTACGTGAACTACGTCACACAGAAAAAGAAACATCATAAGATATCACTAATACACGGAATGTAAACTTGACTACACATGAACTGAATTACAAAACAGAACAGGGTCTCAAATTTAGAAAACCAACTAGTGCTTGCTTATGGGGAAAGGTGCCTTGGGGTGCTGCATAAAACCAGAGACTGAAATTAGCACAGATAACATTCCATAAGCCAAATATGTAATAGACAAGACCTACTCCTTGCTCAACGAAATGGACGCAACACCACATATTGAACGCCTAGGAATATACCTGACTAGGAAGTATCTTAAAACCCATGGATTTATATGTCTCCGTAAGAGAATCAAGCATGTGTACAGCGGCATAAACGCAGCAGTGAAAATCCGATAAATCGCATTATCAAAATAAATTTCAAAAACAAAACACAAAGACAGTGAAATAGAGAGCAATTCTTAAATAATTCACTCAGGGCATGTGATGCAACCGGGATTGACCACATCTACACCCAGAGCTGGTTGAGACATAAGGCTGGACACTTCAGGCTGATAACATTGGTGAGTTTCGGTGAGCAAATGCAAACCCTTTGAAGTCATAGTGCATGGTAACCATTCCATGGGTCCCAACTCTCCAGGTTCAAGGGATTCTTCCTCCAGCTAAAACATGCATGGGAAACCCAGAGTATCGTCCACCGTGTGATTGGGAAACGATTTAAAATGCATCTCCGTTTTCGTATCCTGGTCCTCGGGTTCACCATTCCAGATGCTTTACTAACACTCTCCCCGCTTGGAGAGTCTGTGCCTTTAACCTCCTCTTTGGCACAGCTTGCAATTTCTGTGCAAGATGAACAGGAATAGGGAGAACCAATGAGAGACTAGCTGTAGGTGTCTGCACGGGCAAATGTAACGCTCATTGCCCACCAGGAAGAGGAATTAAACAAAGGCTCAGCGTGCCCTGCTAGAAACAGATTAGGGCCTGAAGCAATCCTGTGGTTTTGTGCCCAGCTCACAAGAAAGCGAGTTGAAGAAAGGAGCTCAGGGGCACTGTAATTCACAAACCTGCAGAGTTATAAATGACAGCTATCCTCCAAAAATATATTGAAGTAAGCCTGCGAAGGGGACTTGAAAGCGGGGCAGAATTTCAGGAAAACGATTGCAGGGGGTAGACTGGAATTGCCCTGAAAGCATAGGAAATGAGGCAGAACGTCGACAATGATGCACTTGGCCAAAAAGGGCGTATGCGTTTTTTCCTGAATATATTCAGGAAAAAACGCATAGGAACTTTTTGGCCAAACAAGCAAGCCTGTAAAGGAAATCTGCACTACAATGAAGTCTCACTGCCCCCCGGGCAAAAGGGCCATCTGAAAAAAGTGTAAAATCCAGAAAGGTAGGACAGGATATGGAGAACAGGGAGCCTTGTTATGCTGATTGGCAGGATGTAAATTGCCAGCAGCCACCCTGGAGAAGTGTATGGTGTTTCCTGAAACACGTAAGAAACAAAGCAACACAGCCTATGGCACTTCCACTTATGGTCCTATATCTTACGGAAATTAAAATCAAAAACAGACAGCCACCCCAATATTTGGGACGGCTGTGTTCAGAAGAAGCTCGTCTACAGTATCAGGTAAATATCCCAGAAAGCAAAAAATGGATAAAGAAGTTGTGGCACGTACGTACAATGCAATATCACTCAGCAATGAAATCTGTGTCATCAGGCCCGTAGCGGCATAGTGAGTGGATGCAGGTACGGTGATTCTACGTGAACTACGTCACACAGAAAAAGAAACATCATAAGATATCACTAATACACGGAATGTAAACTTGACTACACATGAACTGAATTACAAAACAGAACAGGGTCTCAAATTTAGAAAACCAACTAGTGCTTGCTTATGGGAAAAGGTGCCTTGGGGTGCTGCATAAAACCAGAGACTGAAATTAGCACAGATAACTTTCCATAAGCCAAATATGTAATAGACAAGTCCTACTCCTTGCTCAACGAAATGGACCCAACACCACATATTCAACGCCTAGGAATATACCTGACTAGGAAGAATCTTAAAACCCATGGATATATATGTCTCCGTAAGAGAATCAAGCGTGTGTACAGCGGCCGACACGCAGCAGTGAAAATCCGATAAATCCCATTATCAAAATAAATTTCGAAAACAAAACACAAAGACAGTGAAATAGAGAGCAATTCTTAAATAATTCACTCAGGGCATGTGATGCAACCGGGATTGACCACATCTACACCCAGAGCTGATTGAGACATAAGGCTGGACACTCCAGGCTGATAGCATTGGTGAGTTTCGGTGAGCAAATGCAGACCCTTTGAAGTCATACTGCATGGTACCCATTCCATGGGTCCCAACTCTCCAGGTTCAAGGCATTCTTCCTCCAGCTAAAACATGCATGGGAAACCCAGAGTATCGTCCACCGTGTGATTGGGAAACGATTTAAAATGCATCTCAGTTTTCGTATCCTGGTCCTCGGGTTCACCATTCCAGATGCTTTACTAACACTCTCCCCGCTTGGAGAGTCAGAGCCTTTAACCTCCTCTTTGGCACAGCTTGCAATTTCTGTGCAAGATGAACAGGAATAGGGAGAACCAATGAGAGACTAGCTGTAGGTGTCTGCACGGGCAAATGTAACGCTCATTGCCCACCAGGAAGAGGAATTAAACAAAGGCTCAGTGTGCCCTGCTGGAAACAGATTAGGGCCTGAAGCAATCCTGCGGTTTTGTGCCCAGCTCACAAGAAAGCGAGTTGAAGAACGAGCTCAGGGGCACTGTAATTCACAAACCTGCAGAGTTATAAATGACAGCTTTCCTCCAAAAATATATTGAAGTAAGCCTGCGAAGGGGACTTGAAAGCGGGGCAGAATTTCAGGAAAACGATTGCAGGGGGTAGACTGGAATTGCCCTGAAAGCATAGGAAAAGAGGCAGAACGTCGACAATGATGCACTTGGCCAAAAAGGGCGTATGCGTTTTTTCCTGAATATATTCAGGAAAAAACGCATACGCCCTTTTTGGCCAACCAAGCAAGCCTGTAAAGGAAATCTGCACTACAATGAAGTCTCACTGCCCCCAGGGCAAGAGGGCCATCTGAAAAAAGTGTAAAATCCAGAAAGGTAGGACAGGATATGGAGAACAGGGAGCCTTGTTATGCTGATTGGCAGGATGTAAATTGCCAACAGCCACCCTGGAGAAGTGTATGGTGTTTCCTGAAAAATGTAAGAAATAAAGCAACACAGCCTATGGCAATTGCACTTATGGTCCTATTCCTTAGGGAAATTAAAATCAAAAACAGAGAGCCACCCCACAGTTTGGGACGGCTGTGTTCCCAAGAAGCTCGTCTACAGTACCAGGTAAATATCCCAGAAAGCAAAAAATGGATAAAGAAGTTGTGGCACGTACGTGCAATGCAGTATCACTCAGCAATGAAATCTGTGTCATCAGGCCCATAGCGGCATAGTGAGTGGATGCAGGTACGGTGATTCTACGTGAACTACGTCACACAGAAAAAGAAACATCATAAGATATCACTAATACACGGAATGTAAACTTGACTACACATGAACTGAATTACAAAACAGAACAGGGTCTCAAATTTAGAAAACCAAATAGTGCTTGCTTATGGGGAAAGGTGCGTTGGGGTGCTGCATAAAACCAGAGACTGAAATTAGCAGAGATAACTTTCCATAAGCCAAATATGTAATAGACAAGACCTACTCCTTGCTCAACGAAATGGACCCAACACCACATATTCAACGCCTAGGAATATACCTGACTAGGAAGAATCTTAAAACCCATGGATATATATGTCTCCGTAAGAGAATCAAGCATGTGTACAGCGGCCGAAACGCAGCAGTGAAAATCCGATAAATCCCATTATCCAAATTAATTTCGAAAACAAAACACAAAGACAGTGAAATAGAGAGCAATTCTTAAATAATTCACTCAGGGCATGTGATGCAACCGGGATTGACCACATCTACACCCAGAGCTGGTTGAGACATAAGGCTGGACACTTCAGGCTGATAGCATTGGTGAGTTTCGATGAGCAAATGCAGACCCTTTGAAGTCATACTGCATGGTACCCATTCCATGGGTCCCAACTCTCCAGGTTCATGGGATTCTACCTCCAGCTAAAACGTGCATGGGAAACCCAGAGTATCGTCCACCGTGTGATTGGGAAACGATTTAAAATGCATCTCCGTTTTCGTATCCTGGTCCTCGGGTTCACCATTCCAGATGCTTTACTAACACTCTCCCCGCTTGGAGAGTCAATGCCTTTAACCTCCTCTTTGGCACAGCTTGCAATTTCTGTGCAAGATGAACAGGAATAGGGAGAACCAATGAGAGACTAGCTGTAGGTGTCTGCACGGGCAAATGTAACGCTCATTGCCCACCAGGAAGAGAAATTAAACAAAGGCTCAGTGTGCCCTGCTGGAAACAGATTAGGGCCTGAAGCAATCCTGCGGTTTTGTTCCCAGCTCACAAGAAAGCGTGTTGAAGAAAGGAGCTCAGGGGCACTGTAATTCACAAACCTGCAGAGTTATAAATGACAGCTATCCTCCAAAAATATATTGAAGTAAGCCTGCGAAGGGGACTTGAAAGCGGGGCAGAATTTCAGGAAAACGATTGCAGGGGGTAGACTGGAATTGCGCTGAAAGCATACGAAAAGAGGCAGAACGTCGACAATGATGCACTTGGCCAAAAAGTGCGTATGCGTTTTTTCCTGAATATATTCAGGAAAAAACGCATACGCCCTTTTTGGCCAACCAAGCAAGCCTGTAAAGGAAATCTGCACTACAATGAAGTCTCACTGCCCCCCGGGCAAAACGGCCATCTGAAAAAAGTGTAAAATCCAGAAAGGTAGGACAGGATATGGAGAACAGGGAGCCTTGTTATGCTGATTGGCAGGATGTAAATTGCCAGCAGCCACCCTGGAGAAGTGTATGGTGTTTCCTGAAACACGTAAGAAACAAAGCAACACAGCCTATGGCACTTCCACTTATGGTCCTATAGCTTACGGAAATTAAAATCAAAAACAGACAGCCACCCCAATATTTGGGACGGCTGTGTTCACAAGAAGCTCGTCTACATTATCAGGTAAATATCCCAGAAAGCAAAAAATGGATAAAGAAGTTGTGGCACGTACGTACAATGCAATATCACTCAGCAATGAAATCTGTGTCATCAGGCCCGTAGCGGCATAGTGTGTGGATGCAGATACGGTGATTCTACGTGAACTACGTCACACAGAAAAAGAAACATCATAAGATATCACTAATACACGGAATGTAAACTTGACTACACATGAACTGAATTACAAAACAGAACAGGGTCTCAAATTTAGAAAACCAACTAGTGCTTGCTTATGGGGAAAGGTGCGTTTGGGTGCTGCATAAAACCAGAGACTGAAATTAGCACAGATAACTTTCCATAAGCCAAATATGTAATAGACAAGACCTACTCCTTGCTCAACGAAATGGACCCAACACCACATATTCAACGCCTAGGAATATACCTGACTAGGAAGAATCTTAAAACCCATGGATATATATGTCTCCGTAAGAGAATCAAGCGTGTGTACAGCGGCCGAAACGCAGCAGGGAAAATCCGATAAATCCCATTATCAAAATAAATTTCGAAACCAAAACACAAAGACAGTGAAATAGAGAGCAATTCTTAAATAATTCACTCAGGGCATGTGATGCAACCGGGATTGACCACATCTACACCCAGAGCTGGTTGAGACATAAGGCTGGACACTTCAGGCTGATAGCATTGGTGAGTTTCGGTGAGCAAATTCAGGCCCTTTGAAGTCATACTGCATGGTACCCATTCCATGGGTCCCAACTCTCCAGGTTCAAGGGATTCTTCCTCCAGCTAAAACATGCATGGGAAACCCAGAGTATCGTCCACCGTGTGATTGGGAAACGATTTAAAATGCATCTCCGTTTTCGTATCCTGGTCCTCGGGTTCACCATTCCAGATGCTTTACTAACACTCTCCCCGCTTGGAGAGTCAGTGCCTTTAACCTCCTCTTTGGCACAGCTTGCAATTTCTGTGCAAGATGAACAGGAATAGGGAGAACCAATGAGAGACTAGCTGTAGGTGTCTGCACGGGCAAATGTAACGCTCATTGCCCACCAGGAAGAGGAATTAAACAAAGGCTCAGTGTGCCCTGCTGGAAACAGATTAGGGCCTGAAGCATTCCTGCGGTTTTGTGCCCAGCTCACAAGAAAGCGAGTTGAAGAAAGGAGCTCAGTGGCACTGTAATTCACAAACCTGCACAGTTATAAATGACAGCTATCTCCCAAAAGTATATTGAAGTAAGCCTGCGAAGGGGACTGGAAAGCGGGGCAGAATTTCAGGAAAACGATTGCAGGGGGTAGACTGGAATTGCCCAGAAAGCATAGGAAAAGAGGCAGAATGTTGACAATGATGCACTTGGCCAAAAAGGGCGTATGCGTTTTTTCCTGAATATATTCAGGAAAAAACGCATACGCCCTTTTTGGCCAACCAAGCAAGCCTGTAAAGGAAATCTGCACTACAATGAAGTCTCACTGCCCCCCGGGCAAAAGGGCCATCTGAAAAATGTGTAAAATCCAGAAAGGTAGGACAGGATATGGAGAACAGGGAGCCTTGTTATGCTGATTGGCAGGATGTAAATTGCCAACAGCCACCCTGGAGAAGTGTATGGTGTTTCCTGAAAAACGTAAGAAATAAAGCAACACAGCCTATGGCAATTGCACTTATGGTCCTATTCCTTAGGGAAATTAAAATCAAAACAGAGAGCCACCCCACAGTTTGGGACGGCTGTGTTCCCAAGAAGCTCGTCTACAGTACCAGGTAAATATCCCAGAAAGCAAAAAATGGATAAAGAAGTTGTGGCACGTACGTGCAATGCAGTATCACTCAGCAATGAAATCTGTGTCATCAGGCCCATAGCGGCATAGTGAGTGGATGCAGGTACGGTGATTCTACGTGAACTACGTCACACAGAAAAAGAAACATCATAAGATATCACTAATACACGGAATGTAAACTTGACTACACATGAACTGAATTACAAAACAGAACAGGGTCTCAAATTTAGAAAACAAACTAGTGCTTGCTTATGGGGAAAGGTGCCTTGGGGTGCTGCATAAAACCAGAGACTGAAATTAGCACAGATAACATTCCATAAGCCAAATATGTAGTAGAAAAGACCTACTCCTTGCTCAACGAAATGGACTCAACACCACATATTCAACGCCTAAGAATATACATGACTAGGAAGAATCTTAAAACCCATGGATATATATGTCTCCGTAAGAGAATCAAGCGTGTGTACAGCGGCCGAAATGCAGCAGTGAAAATCCGATAAATCCTATTATCAAAATAAATTTCGAAAACAAAACACAAAGACAGTGAAATAGAGAGCAATTCTTAAATAATTCACTCAGGGCATGTGATTCAACCGGGATTGACCACATCTACACCCAGAGCTGGTTGAGACATAAGGCTGGACACTTCAGGATGATAGCATTGGTGAGTTTCGGTGAGCAAATGCAGACACTTTGAAGTCATACTGCATGGTACCTATTCCATGGGTCCCAACACTTCAGGTTCAAGGGATTCGTCCTCCAGCTAAAACATGCATGGGAAACCCACAGTATGGTCCACCGTGTGATTGGGAAACGATTTAAAATGCATCTCAGTTTTCGTATCCTGGTCCTCGGGTTCACCATTCCAGATGCTTTACTAACACTCTCCCCGCTTGGAGAGTCAGTGCCTTTAACCTCCTCTTAGGCACAGCTTGCAATTTCTGTGCAAGATGAACAGGAATAGGGAGAAGCAATGAGAGACTAGCTGTAGGTGTCTGCACGGGCAAATGTAACGCTCATTGCCCACCAGGAAGAGGAATTAAACAAAGGCTCAGTGTGCCCTGCTGGAAAAAAATTAGGGCCTGAAGCAATCCTGCGGTTTTCTGCCCAGCTAACAAGAAAGCGAGTTGAAGAAAGGAGCTCAGGGGCACTGTAATTCACAAAACTGCAGAGTTATAAATGGCAGCTATCCTCCAAAAATATATTGAAGTAAGCCTGCGAAGGGGACTTGAAAGCGGAGCAGAATTTCAGGAAAACGATTGCAGGGGGTAGACTGGAATTGCCCTGAAAGCATAGGAAAAGAGGCAGAACGTCGTCAATGATGCACTTGGCCAAAAAGTGCGTATGCGTATTTTCCTGAATATATTCAGGAAAAAACGCATACGCACTTTTTGGCCAACCAAGCAAGCCTGTAAAGGAAATCTGCACTACAATGAAGTCTCACTGCCCCCCGGGCAAGAGGGCCATCTGAAAAAAGTGTAAAATCCAGAAAGGTAGGACAGGATATGGAGAACAGGGAGCCTTGTTATGCTGATTGGCAGGATGTAAATTGCCAGCAGCCAGCCTGGAGAAGTGTATGGTGTTTCCTGAAAAATGTAACAAATAAAGCAACACAGCCTATGGCAATTGCACTTATGGTCCTATTCCTTAGGGAAATTAAAATCAAAAACAGAGAGCCACCCCACAGTTTGGGACGGCTGTGTTCCCAAGAAGCTCGTCTACAGTACCAGGTAAATATCCCAGAAAGCAAAAAATGGATAAAGAAGTTGTGGCACGTACGTGCAATGCAGTATCACTCAGCAATGAAATCTGTGTCATCAGGCCCATAGCGGCATAGTGAGTGGATGCAGGTACGGTGATTCTACGTGAACTACGTCACACAGAAAAAGAAACATCATAAGATATCACTAATACACGGAATGTAAACTTGACTACACATGAACTGAATTACAAAACAGAACAGGGTCTCAAATTTAGAAAACAAAGTAGTGCTTGCTTATGGGGAAAGGTGCCTTGGGGTGCTGCATAAAACCAGAGACTGAAATTAGCACAGATAACATTCCATAAGCCAAATATGTAATAGACAAGACCTACTCCTTGCTCAACGAAATGGACTCAACACCACATATTCAACGCCTAAGAATATACCTGACTAGGAAGAATCTTAAAACCCATGGATATATATGTCTCTGTAAGAGAATCAAGCGTGTGTACAGCGGCCGAAACGCAGCAGTGAAAATCCGATAAATCCCATTATCAAAATAAATTTCGAAAACAAAACACAAAGACAGTGAAATAGAGAGCAATTCTTAAATAATTCACTCAGGGCATGTGATGCAACCGGGATTGACCACATCTACACCCACAGCTGGTTGAGACATAAGGCTGGACACTTCAGGCTGATAGCATTGGTGAGTTTAGGTGAGCAAATGCACACCCTTTGAAGTCATACTGCATGGTACCTATTCCATGGGTCCCAACACTTCAGGTTCAAGGGATTCTTCCTCCAGCTAAAACATGCATGGGAAACCCACAGTATGGTCCACCGAGTGATTGGGAATCGATTTAAAATGCATCTCAGTTTTCGTATCCTGGTCCTCGGGTTCACCATTCCAGATGCTTTACTAACACTCTCCCCGCTTGGAGAGTCAGTGCCTTTAACGTCCTGTTTGGCACAGCTTGCAATTTCTGTGCAAGATGAACAGGAATAGGGAGAACCAATGAGAGACTAGCTGTAGGTGTCTGCACGGGCAAATGTAATGCTCATTTCCCACCAGGAAGAGGAATTAACCAAAGGCTCAGCGTGCCCTGCTGGTAACAGATTAGTGCCTGAAACAATCCTGTGGTTTTGTGCCCAGCTCACAAGAAAGCGAGTTGAAGAAAGGAGCTCAGTGGCACTGTAATTCACAAACCTGCAGAGTTATAAATGACAGCTATCTTCCAAAAGTATATTGAAGTAAGCCTGCGAAGGGGACTTGAAAGCGGGGCAGAATTTCAGGAAAACGATTGCAGGTGGTAGATTGGAATTGCCCTGAAAGCATAGGAAAAGAGGCACAAAGTGGACAATGATGCACTTGGCCAAAAAGGGCGTATGCGTTTTTTCCTGAATATATTCAGGAAAAAACGCATATGCACTTTTTGGCCAACCAAGCAAGACTGTAAAGGAAATCTGCACTACAATGTAGTCTCACTGCCCCCCTGGCAAAAGGGCCATCTGAAAAAAGTGTAAAATCCAGAAAGGTAAGACAGGATATGGAGAACAGGGAGCCTTGTTATGCTGATTGGGATGATGTAAATTGCCAACAGCCACCCTGGAGAAGTGTATGGTGTTTCCTGAAACACGTAAGAAATAAAGGAACACAGCTTATGGCAATTGCACTTATGGTCCTCTTGCTTAGGGAAATTAAAATCAAAAACAGAGATCCACCCCAAAATTTGGGACGGCTGTGTTCCCAAGAAGCTCGTCTACAGTACCAGGTAAATATCCCAGAAAGCAAAAAATGGATAAAGAAGTTGTGGCACGTACGTGCAATGCAATATCACTCAGCAATGAAATCTGTGTCATCAGGCCCGTAGCGGCATAGTGAGTGGATGCAGGTATGGTGATTCTACGTGAACTACATCACACAGAAATAGAAACATCATAAGATATCACTAATACACGGAGTGTAAATTTAACTACACATGAACTGAATTACAAAACAGAACAGGGTCTCAAATTTTGAAAACCAACTAGTGCTTGCTTATGGGGAAATGTGCGTTGGGATGCTGCATAAATCCAGAGACTGAAATTAGCACAGATAACTTTCCATAAGCCAAATATGTAATAGACAAGACCTACTCCTTGCTCAACGCAATGGACTCAACACCACATATTCAACGCCTAGGAATATACCTGACTAGGAAGAATCTTAAAACCCATGGATTTATATGTCTCCGTAAGAGAATCAAGTGTGTGAACAGCGACATAAACGCAGCAGGGAAAATCTGATAAATCCTATTATCAAAATAAATTTCAAAAACAAAACACAAAGACAGTGAAATAGAGAGCAATTCTTAAACAATTCACTCAGGGCCTCTGATGCAACCGGGATTGACCACATCTACACCCACAGCTGGTTGAGACATAAGGCTGGACACTTCAGGCTGATAGCATTGGTGAGTTTCGGTGAGCAAATGCAGACCCTTTGAAGTCATACTGCATGGTACCCATTCCATGGGTCCCAACTCTCCAGGTTCAAGAGATTCTTCCTCCAGCTAAAACATGCATGGGAAACCCAGAGTATCGTCCACCGTGTGATTGGGAAATGATTTAAAATGCATCTCAGTTTTCGTATCCTGGTCCTCGGGTTCACCATTCCAGATGCTTTACTAACACTCTCCCCGCTTGGAGAGTCAGTGCCTTTAACCTCCTCTTTGGCACAGCTTGCAATTTCTGTGCAAGATGAACAGGAATAGGGAGAACCAATGAGAGACTAGCTGTAGTTGTCTGCACGGGCAAATGTAATGCTCATTTCCCACCAGGAATAGGAATTAACCAAAGGCTCAGCGTGCCCTGCTGGAAAGAGATTAGTGCCTGAAGCAATCCTGCGTTTTTGTGCCCAGCTCACAAGAAAGCGAGTTGAAGAAAGGAGCTCAGGGGCACTGTAATTCACAAACCTGCAGAGTTATAAATGACAGCTATCCTCCAAAAATATATTGAAGTAAGCCTGCAAAGGGGACTTGAAAGCGGGGCAGAAATTCAGGAAAACGATTGAAGGGTTAAACTGGAATTGCACTTAAAGAATAGGAAAAGAGGCAGAACGTCGATAATGATGCACTTGTCCAAAAAGTGCGGATGCTTTTTTCCTTAAATATATTAAGGAAAAAACGCATACGCACTTTTTGGCCAACCAAGCAAGCTTGTAAATAAACCTGCACTACAATGAAGTCTCAGTGCCCCCCAGGGCAAAAGGGCCATTTAAAAAAATTGTAAAATCCAGAAACGGAGGACAGGCAATGGAAAACAGGGATCCTTATTATGCTGATGCATATGATGTAAATTGCCGACAGCCATTCTGGAGAAGTGTTATGTGTTTCCTGTAACACGTAAGAAACAAAGCAACACAGCCTATGGCACTTCCACTTATGGTCCTACAGCTTAGGGAAATTAAAATCAAAAACACCCAGCCACCTCAAAGTTTGGGACCTCTCTGTTCACAAGAACCTCGTTTACAGTACAAGGTAAATATCTCAGAGAGCAAACAATGGATAAAGAAGTTGTGGTACGTACGTACAATGGAATATCACTCAGCAATGAAATCTGTGTCATCAGGCCCATAACGGCATAGTGAGTGGATTCAGGTATGGTGATTCTACGTGAAATAAGTCACACATAAAAAGAAACATCATAAAATATCACTAATACACAGTATGTAAACTTGACTATACATGAACTGAATTACAAAACAGAACAGTCTCAAATTTAGAAAACCAACTTGTGCTTTCTTATGGAGAAAGGTGCGTTGGCGTGCTGCATAAAACCAGAGACTGAAATTAGCACAGATACCGTTCCATAAGCCAAATATGTAATAGACAAGACCTACTCCTTGCTCAACGAAATGGACTCAACACCACATATTCAACGCCTAGGATTATACCTGACTAGGAAGAATCTTAAAACCCGTGGATATTTATGTCTCCGTAAGAGAATCAAGAGTGTGTACAGCGGCATTAACGCAGCAGTGAAAATCCGATAAATCCCAGTGTCAAAAAAAAATTTCAAAAACAAAACACAATGACAGTGAAATAGAGAGCAATTGTTAAATAACTCACACATGGCATGTGATGCAACCTGGTTTACCACATCTACACCCAGAGCTGGGTGAGAGATAAGGCTGGACCCTTTGGGCTGATAGCATTGGTGAGGTTCAGTGAGCAAATGCAGACCCTTTGATGTCATACTGCCTGGTACCCATTCCATGGTTCCCAACTCTCCAGGTTCTAGGGATTCTTCCTTCTGCTAAAATTTGCATGGGAAACCCAGAGTATGCTCCACCGTGTGACTGGGAAACCTTTTTACATGCATGTCTGTTTTCGTCCCCTGGTACTCAGGTTCACCATTCCAGACCCTTTTCTTACACTCTCCCCATTTGGAGAGTCAGTGTCTTTAACCTCCTGTTTGGCACTGTTTGCAATTTCTGCGCAAGATGAACAGGAATACGGAGAACCAATGGGAGACTATCTGTAGGTGTGTGCACGGGCAAATATTTTTTTTAACATCTTTATTGGGGTATAATTGCTTTACAATGGTGTGTTAGTTTTTGCTTTATAACAAAGTGAATCAGCCATACATATACATATGCTCCCTGTGTCTTCCCTCTTGTGTCTCCCTCCCTCCCTCTCTCCCCCTTCCACCCCTCCAGGCTGTCCCAACGCCCCGAGCTAATATCCCTGTGCCTTGCGGCTGCTTCCCCCTTGCTATCTACCTTACTACATTTGTTAGTGTGTATATGTCCATGACTCTCTCTCGCCCTGTCAGAACTCACCATTCCCCCTCCCCATATCCTCAATTCCGTTCTCCAGTAGGTCTGCGCCTCTATTCCTGTCTTATCCCTAGGTTCTTCATGACATTTTTTTCCTTTAAATTCCATATATATGTGTTAGCATACGCTATTTGTCTTTTTCTTTCTGACTTACTTCACTCTGTATGACAGACTCTAGGTCTATCCATCTCATTACAAATAACTCAGTTTCATTTCTTTTTAAGGCTGAGTAATATTCCATTGTGTATATGTGCCACATCTTCTTTATCCATTCGTCCGATGATGGGCGCTTAGGTTCTTTCCATCTCCGGGCTATTGTAAATAGAGCTGCAATGAACATTTTGGTACATGACTCTTTTTGAATTTTGGTTTTCTCAGGGTATATGCCCAGTATGCACGGGCAATTTTAACACTCATTTCCCAACAGGAAAAGGAATTAACCAAAGGCTCAGCATGCTGTGCTGGAACAAGATTAGGGCCTGAAGCAATCCTGCGGTTTTGTGGCCAGCTCACAAGAAAGCGAGTTGAGGAAAGGAGCTCAGGGGCACTGTCATTCACATACCTGCAGACTTATAAATGACAGAAATCGTACAAAAATATATTGAATTAAGGCTGCGAAGAGGACTTGAAAGTGGGGCAGAATTGCTGGAATCCGATTTCAGGAGGTAGACGTGAATTGCTCTGAAAGCATAAGAGAAGTGGCAGAACCTCGTCAATGAAGCACTTGGCCAAAAAGGGCATATGCATTTTTTCCAGGGCCATCATTCACGGGAGTAGGAGGCTCCCAGCATGCTCCAGTGGCCAACAGAGGGCCCACGTCGCCAAGGCGATGTGAGCTAGCCAGGCAGGAGTGACCTGACATCAGAGGGCTCACCTCACAGAATGGTAGGGAACCCAGCCAGGATCAGACTCTCCCCAGAGGGCCCACATCACCAAGGTGATGGGAACCAGGCAGGAGTGTCCTCACACCCGTGGGGCCACATCATCAAAAGTTGAGGTACCCAGCACATGTGGCCTCAAACCAGAGGACCCACATCACCATGGGTTTCGGAGTGAGGCAGGCAGGATTAACCTCACAACACATGTCCCATTGTATACAAAAGGTGTGGAAACCAGCAGTTGGATCTTCCTAGCAGGCGGCCCAGAGCACTGAGGCTATGAGATCCAGGCCGGCATGAACTCACAACAGAGGGCCCTCATTGTGATTCTGTAAGCAACCCAGCCGTTGTGACCTCAGAGCAGAAGGCCCACATCCCCATGGGGAAGGGAAACAAGCAGGAGTGTCATCGCAAGAGTGGGCACACATGAAAAAATGTGGGGAGCCCAGCAATTAGTGCCTGATGCCAGAGGGCCCTCATCACCGAGGGGCGGTGGCTCCCAGCCAGCTCTGACTGCTACCAGCAGGGCGACGTCGCCAATGCGGAGTGCGACAACCAGGCAGGAGTGACCTCAGAGCAGAGGGTCAACCTCACAGAAGTGTGAAGAACCAAAGAGGATCAGATTCTCACCAGAGGGCCCACATCACCAAGGGAATGGGAACCAGGCAGGAGTGTCCTCACACTAGTGGGGCCACATCACCGAAAAGTGAGGGACCCAGCACACGTGGCCTCAAACCAGAGGACACACATCACAAGGGAGCTGGGATTGAGGCAGGCAGGAGGAGCCTCAAAACAGAGGGACCATAGAATTAAAGAGGTGAAGAATCCCGCAGTTGGAACCTCCCAGCAGGCGGCCAGGAGCAGCGAGACTATGGGATCCAGGCCGGAGTGATCTCACACCAGAGGGCCGTCATCATGAAACTGTGAGCAACCTAGGCGTTGGGATCTCAGAGCAGAAGGCCCACATTCCCATGGGGTTGGGAACCTGTCAGAAGTGTACTCGCACCACAGGGCACACATCAGAGAATTTAGGGAACCCAGGAGTTAGGGCCTGATGCCAGAGGGCCCTCATTACCAAGGGGAGGAGACTCCAATCAGGCACCAACACCCAACTGAGGTCCCACGTCGCCAAGGTGACGTGTGACAGCCAGGTAGGAGTGACCTCACCGCAGAGGGCCTACCTCACAGAAGGGTGAGGAACACAGCCAGGATAAGACTCTCACCAGAGGGCCCACATCACCAAGGTGATCAGAACCAGGCAGGAGAGTCTTCACACCAGTGTGGCCACATCATAGAAAGGTGAGGAACCCAGCACATGTGGCCTAAACAAGAAGACCCACATCTCCAAGGGGCTCGGAATGAGGCAGGCAGGAGTAGCCTCACAACACAGGGCCCATAGAATAAAAAAGCTGAGGAATCCAGCAATGGGAACCTCCCAGCAGGCGGCCAAGAGCACCAAGTCTATGCGATTCAGGCCGCAGTAAACTCACAGCAGAGGGTCCACATCATGAAAATGCGAGCAACCCAGCCATTTGGACCTCAGAGCAGAAGGTCCACATCCCCAAGGTGTTGGGAGCATGGCAGGAGTGTCCTCGCACCACTTAGCACATATCAGAAAATGTGGGTACCCAGCAGTTAGGGCCTGACGCCAGAGGGCCCTCATCACTGAGGGGAGGAGGCTCCCAGCATGTTCCAACTACCACAAGAGGGCCCACGTCGCCAAGGCGGGGTGTGCCAGCCAGGCAGGAGTGACCTCACAGCAGACGGCCCACCTCAAAGAAGTGTGAGGAACCCAACCAGGATCAGACTCTCACCAGAGGGCCCATATCACCAAGGGGACGGGAACCAGGCACGAGTGTCCTCACACCAGTGGGGCCACATCACTAAAAGATGAGGAAACTGGCACATGTGGCCACAAACCAGAGGACCTATATCACCAAGGGGCTGGGAGTGACACAGGCAGGAGGAGCCTCCCAACACAGGGCCCAAAGAATAAAAAAGGTGAGGAACCCAGCAGTTGGAACTTCCCAGCAGGCGGCCCAGAGTACAGAGGCTATGGGATCTAGGAATGAGTGAACTAACACCAGAGAGCTAACATCAGGAAACTGTGAGCAACCCAGTCGTTGGAACCTCAGACCAGAAGGCCCATATCGCCATGGGGATGGGAACATTTCACGAGTGTCCTGGCATCACTGGGCTCACATCAGAAAACCTGGGGAGCCCAGCAGTTAGAGCCTGACGCCAGAGGGACCTCATCACCGAGGACAGGAGTCTCCAAAAGGATCGAACTGCCACCAGAGGGCCGACGTCACCAAGGCAATGGGAGCAAGCCAGGCAGGAGTTACCTCAGAGCACAGGGCCCACCTCACAGAACGGTAAGGAACCCAGCCAGGATCAGACTCTCACCAGAGGGGCCACATCACCAAGGGGCTGGGAAACAGGCACGAGTGTCCTCACACCATTGGGGCCACATCATCGAAAGGTGAGGGACCCAGCACACGTGGCCTCACACCAGAGGACACACATCACAACGGGGCTGGGATTGAGGCAGGCAGGAGGAGCCTCAAAACAGAGGGCCCATAGAATAAAAAAGGTGAGGAATCCCGCAGTTGGAACCTCCCAGCAGGCGCCCAGGAGCAGCAAGCCTATGGGATCTAGGCCGGAATGAACGCACATCAGAGGGCCCTCATCATGAAACTGTGAGCACCCCAGCCTTTGGGACCTCAGAGCAGAAGGCCCAAATTCCCATGTGGTTGGGAACCTGACAGGAGTGTACTCGCACCACAGGTCGCACATCTGCAAATTTTGGGAGCCCAGGAGTTAGGGTCTGACGCAAGAGGGCCCTCATTACCGAGGGACAGAGACTCGCAGCAGACACCAACTCCCAACTGAGGGCCCACGTCACCAAGGTGATGTGTGCCAGCCAGGCAGGAGTGACCTCACCGCAGAGGGCCTACCTCACAGAAGGGTGAGGAAACCAGCCAGGATAAGACTCTCACCAGAGGGCCCACATCACCAAGGGGATCGGAACCAGGCAGGAGGGTCCTCACACAAGTGTGGCCACATTATAGAAAGGTGAGGAACCCAGAACATGTGGCCTAAAACAGGGGACCCACATCTCCAAGGGGCTAGGAGTGAGGCAAGCAGGAGTATCCTCACAAAACAGAGCCCACAGAATAAAAGTTGTGAGGAATCCAGCAGTTGGAACCGGCCAGTAGGCCGCCCAGAGCACAGAGTCTATGGGATCCAGGCCACAGCAAACTCACAGCAGAGGTCCCACATCATGAAACTGTGAGCAACCCAGCGGATGGGACCTCAGAGCAGAAGGCCCACATCCCTATGGGGATGGGAACCTGACAGGAGTGTCCTCGGCCCACTTCCACGAATCAGAAAATGTGGGAACCCAGCAGTTAGGACCTGAGGCCAGAGGACCCTCATCACCGAGGGGAGGAGGCTCCCAGCAGGCTCCAACTGCCACCATAAGGCCGATGTCACCAAGGAGGGGTGTGCCAACCAGGCAGGAGTGACCTCAGAGCAGAAAGCCCACCTCACAGAAGTGTGAGGAACCCAACAAGGATCAGACTGTCACCAGAGGGCCAACATCACCAAGGGAATGGGAACCAGGCAGGAGTGTCCTCACACCAGTGGGGCTACATCACCATAATTTGAGGGACCCAGCACACGTGGCCTCAAACCTGAGGACACACATCACCAAGGGGCTGGGAGTGAGGCAGGCCAGAGGATCCTCAAAACAGAGGGACCATAGAATAAAAAAGGTGAGGAATCCCACAGTTGGAACCTCCAGCAGGCAGCCAGGAGCAGCGAGGCTATGGGATCTAGGCAGGAGTGAACTCACACCAGAGGGCCCTCATCATGAAACTGTGAGCAACACAGCCGTTGGGACCTCAGAGCAGAAGGCTCACATCCCCATGGGGATGGGAACCTGGCAGGAGTGTCCTTGCACCACTTAGCACGAATCAGAAAATGTGGGAACCCAGCAGTTAGGGCCTGAGGCCAGAGGGCCCTCATCACCGAGGGGAGGAGGCTCCCAGCAGGCTCCAACTGCCACCATATGGCCAACGTTGCCAAGGCGGGGTGTGCCAGCCAGGCAGGAGTGACCTCAGAGCAGAGGGCCCACCTCACAGAAGGGTGAGGAACCTAACCAGGATCAGACTCTCACCAGAGGGCCAACATCACCAAGGTGATGGGAACCAGGCAAGACTGTCCTAACAGCAGTGGGGCCAACATCACCAAGGGAATGGGAACCAGGCAAGAGTGTCCTCACACCAGTGTGGCCACATTATAGAAAGGTGAGGAACACAGCACATGTGGCCTCAAACAAGGGGACACACATCACGAAGGGGCTGGGAGTGAGGCATGCAGGAGGAGACGCACAACCGAGGGCCCATAGAATAAAAAAGGTGAGGAATCGAGAAGTTGGAAACTCCAAGCTGGAGGCCCAGAGCACTGACACTATGGGATACAGGCCAGAGTGAACACACAGCAAAGGGCCCACATCATGAAACTGTGAGCAACCCAGCAGTTGGGACCACAGAACAGAAGTCCCACATGCCCATGGGGATGGGAACCTGGCAGGAGTGACTCGCACCACTGGGCACACATCAGAAAATGTGTGGAGCCCAGCACTTAGGGCCTGACACCAGAAGGCCCTCATCACTGAGGGGAGGAGGCCCCAGCACGCTCCAACTGCCACCAGAGGGCCACGTCGCCAAGGCGACGTGCGCCAGCCAGGCAGGATTGACCTCACAGCAGAGAGCCCACATCATGAAAGTGTGAGCAACCCAGCCGTTAGGACCTCAGAACAGAAGGCCCACACGCTCATGAGGATGGGAACCTGGCAGGAGTGCCCTCGTACCACTTAGCACGTATCAGAAAATGTGGGAACCCCGCCATTAGGGTCTGACGCCAGAGGGCCTCATCACCGCGGGAAGGAGGCTCCCAGCAGGCTCCAACTGCCACCAGGGTGCCGAAGTCAACAAGGCGGGTTGTGCCAGCCAGGCAGGAGTGACCTCAGAGAAGAGGGCTCACCTCACGGATGTGTGAGGAACCCAACCAGGATCAGAGTCTCACCAGAGGACCCACATCACCAAAGGGATGGGAACCAGGCAGGAGTGTCCACACACCAGTGGGGCCACATCATCAAAAGATGAGGAACCCATCACATATGGCCTCAAACCTGAGGACATACATCACCATGTGGCTGGGAGTGAGGCAGGTATCTGGAGGGGCACATTTAACTCTAATTTCCCACCAGGAAGAGGAATTAACCAAAGGCTCAGAGTGCCGTGCCGGACCCTGATTATGGCCTGAAGCAAACCTGCAGTTTTGTGGCCAGCTTACAAGGAAGCGAGTTAAGAAAGGAGCTCAGGGGCACTGTAATTCACAAACCTGCAGAGATAAATGACAGCTATTGGCAAAAATATATCGAAGTAAGTCTGCAAAGAGGACTTGAAAACGAGGCAGAATTGCAGGAATCATATTTCAAGAGGTAGATTGGAATTGCATTTAAAGCATATGAAAAGCGGCAGATCTTTGACAGTGATGCACATGGACAAAAAGTGCGTATACATTTTTCCTGAATATATTCAGGAAAAAACGCATATGAACATTTTGGCCAACCAAGCACTCCAGCAATGGAAATCCACACTACAATGAAGTCACATTTCCCATTCGTCAAAAAGGCCATCTGAATAAAGTGTAAAAACCAGAAACACAGGACAGGCCATGGAGAACAGGGAGCTGTGTTATGCTGATGGGCGGGATGTAAATTGCCAGCAGACACTCTGGAGATGTTCATGGTGTATCCTGAAACATCTAAAAAACAAAGCTACAGAGCCTAGGGCACTTCCACTTTTGGCCCTATAGCTTAGGAAAATTAAAATCAACAAGACACAGCCAACACAAAATTTAGGGCTGCTGTGTTTACAAGAACCTCGAGTCCAGTACAAATTAAATATCCCAGAAAGAAAAAAATGGATAAAGAAGTTGTGCTACTTACGTACAACGGAATATCACTCAGCAGTGAAATCAATGTCATCAGGCCTGTAGCAGCAAATTGAGTGGATTTAATTATGATGATTCTAAGAGAAATATGTCACACAAAGAAAGATAATTATCATAAGATATCACTAATAGAGGGAGTGTAAACTTGGCTACACATAAACTGAATTACAAAACCGAACAGAGTCTCACATTTAGATAAAAACCTTATGCTTGCTTAAGGGGAAAGTTGAGTTGGGCTGCTGTATAAAAACAGATTGAAATTAGCACACATACCATTCCATAAGCCAAATACGTAATAAACAAGACCTACTCTTTGCTCAACGAAATAGACTCATCCATGGTGTATCACCTCACACCTATTAGAATGGGCATCATCAGAAAATCTACAAACAACAAATGCTGGAAACGGTGTGGAGATAAGGAATCCTCTTCCACTATTGTTGGGAACGTAAATTGATACAGTCACTGTGGAGAACATTATGGAGTTTCTTATAAAACTAAGAATAGAATTACCATATGATACAGCAATCCCTCTACTGGGCATATACCCAGACAAAACCATAAATCAAAAAGAGACATTCACCACAATGTTCATTGCATCACTATTTACACTATCCAGGAAATGGAAGCAACCTAAATGCCCACAGACAGACGAATGCATAAAGATGTGGTACATATATAAAATGGAATATTACTAAGCCATAAAAAGGAATGAAATTGGGACATTTGTAGAGACGTTGATGGATCTAGAGACTGTCATACAGAGTGAAGTAAGTCAGAAAGAGAAAAACAAATCTTGTATATTAATGCATATATGTGGAACCTAGAAAAATTGTACAGATGAACCGTTTTGCAAGGCAGAAATAGAGCAACACATGTATACAACAAACGTATGGACAACAAGGGGGGAAAGCTGTTGGGGATGGTGGTGGGAGGAGTTGAGATATTGGGATTGGTATGTATACATTTATATGTATAAAGTAGATAACCAAAAACAACCTGCTGTATAAAAATATAAAATTAAATTCAAAATAAAAAAATAAAATTAAAAAAAGTAAAACAGAAAAAATATTCTTCCCTTCACATACATGTATTTATATGAATAAATTATTTCCATGCTTATATCTGTAAATACACAAAAGAGGAATAAAATCTACCTTGAACCAAAAACGAAAAAAAGATAAAAAAGAACAGAACCCACCAGTTACACAGAGGAAAACCGTTTCAGGGCACTTGCTCCAATTGCAAACAATTCTGAAGTTGGTCAGTGGTGGGGAATCATCTCCCACTCAGCCAGCATGCTCCTCGCAACAAGCGTCCTCACTGCAAAGCTGGGGGACCGTGCCGAGGTATCTGTGAGTAAACGTGGGCCGAGCCCCAGGCCAGCTGCTGCTGAAATGTTCCCACCCTTCCAAGGCTAAACACCTGAATATGTACAAGGACTTGAAAACCTAGAGGAAGGGCCATGGAGCCACATGAGGGACAGCATGCCAGCCGACTTGGTGCCTGCAGGCCAGCCAGGATGGTCCTGGCCCTGGGTGCTCTTCTGGAAGCTCTCCATTTCCCTGCCTGAGATACCCCTGCTGTCCCGGCCCCCACTGCTTTCTTCCTTCCTCACCTGTGCCCAGGGAGAAATTCCAGCGGCAGGTGTGGGTGACACATCCTCTTCTTTAGCAGGTAGCATCTTGGCAACTGCTGCAGAAAGTCCAGCAGAGCCCCACTCACACTGGGACACCCACAAAGCCGTGGCCTCTCACTCCCTCCCACCAGCCCAGCCCCGAGACTGCTGACAGGGCAGAGAAAATGGCGTCAGGCACAGCTGCAGGGGCTCTTGCTGCCTGGAGCGGTGTTTATATTGATCTCAACCCAGGCACACCTGGGGAGGGCTGGCCGGCACGGTCAGGCTTCCCAAGCCAGCCAATAATCACCCCTCAGGGGCTCACAGTTGCTGAAAATGGAACTTGCTGAATTGGCCAGGTCCAAGGAACAGGTGTGGGCTCCTGAGAGTCAGGATAGACAAGGGGCTGCAGCTCTGGCTTGTTTTCTAATTATATTATCTGGCCCATGAGTGGGAGACAACTTCAAGAAAACCCTCTCCTAATGAGAGGAACCCAGGAGTCAGGGAGAGGAGGGGTGGGTGGTGGTTGGAGACAGAGGCCTGGTGCCCCGGGTGCAGTGGAAGTCTCTGGAAGATCAGGTGGAGGAGGCCGCACAGAGTGATGCCCAGGGTCACAGACCTGTCAGAGCTGCTGTTTGTTAGTTCAAGTCCTGCTCTGAGGTGCTCTGTGTCAGATCTGAGCGACAGGTGAGCTGGGAGTGCTCTGCAATGAGGGCTATGTGCACGGTTCCTGTGTGCCCAGCCCTGCCAAGGTACCTGCAAGGGTAGCTCTGTATCCTGGGAGGGGCCTGACCACGGGAGCCCCATGGACTGCAGAGGACCTGCCCAGGGAATCCCATATCCTGGGAGGGGCCTGAACACGAGAGCCCCGTGGGCTGGGGTGGGGGTAGGGTACCTGCCCAGGTGAGCTCCATATCCTGGGATTGGCCTGACCTCGAGAGCCCCATGGGCTGCTGGAGTCCTGGTAAAGGATGTCAGGACAGTCAGTGAAGCCACTGAGGATATACCTCCAGTAGTTCCTAAATCCTACACCCTGCTGGTCATTCTACCAACCACCAGGACTTGGTATTCTGTATTAGTCTTCACTAATGCCTTCTTTTGTATTCCATTAGTCCCAGAGTCACAAGAAATTTTGGCTTGTGAGTGACAGGACTCAACATACAACTAAAACAATACTTCCAGGCTGTCTTGCCCCAAGGGTTCAAAAATTCCCACACCATCTTTGGGGAAAGCTCAGCTAAAGACCTAAAAGTTCTACCTCTGGAAAAGGAAACACTCCTTCAATATTCAGACGACATTCTGATCGCCAGCCCTACTAAGGAGGCCTCAGAACTACCAAGCCAATAAAGGATAGAAGTTGTCCACGAAAAAGCTCAAGTATCACAGACTACGGTGACCTGCCTGGGCTTCATTCTCACAGAAGGTCGGAGAAGCCCATCCCAGGAAAGGGAAGAAACAATTTACAGCCTTACCCCTTTCTGAAACTAGAAGACAGCTTAGGGGTTCCTGGGGAAGCCAGGGTTTCCTGCCTCTGGATCCCTAACTACAGTCTACTAGCTGGGCCTCTATATGAAACACTGAAAGGAAAAGATGATGATCCTTTTGAATAGAATCCAGAAGTGGCCTTTCAAGAATGGAAAGAGCAGTCAATTCAGACCCTTGCCCTGGGACTCCCTAATTTAGCTAAACCCTTTGACCTTTACATTCCTGGTGAAAGGTGAATCGCCATTGGAGTATTAGTGCAAAAACTGGGACCACTTGAAATGGAACAATGCAAGAATGCCATCCAGGTAGGATAAACTATGGTCACCAAGGGGCTTGGCCCACCGCCACATCTGGCCAAGATACTGGTGGTATCTGAAAACCTGGAAATCAGCAGCCCAAAAGGCCACCTCCCTTCTAAGGGAAACGGACCCCACGTGGTGATCCTAACCCCCAACCATGCCCTGAAGTTGCAGGGTTTGCTCCGTGGGCACACTGACCTCGATTGAGGAGGCCCTCCAACTCCAACCTCCAGAGAGATAACCGGGGGCAACGGGGCACCATGACGACCCGTGTGACCATCACTTGACCTGGAGTTTCTCTCATAAAACAACAAGAGTGTGTCCCAAAAGAGTAGACTACTGCTTTCAGTACTTACTGTACCCAGAGGGGAGCTAATAATCTTGGCGGGGGAACCGTATATCATGATGTCACCATAGAAAAGCCTACAGACACCCTGATGATGGTGGCCAATAAGACCGGCTGGACTCCTGTTTACTTCCAAAGGCTCTTGACTCAGTGACCATCATGATCCTTCATCACCACTGACCCTGGACTGTCTGGGAGCTGAGCGGGCAGGATCCTGACACCTGGTGCTGTTTTTACGTTAATTCAGGGGCCTAATGGAAGAAAGCGCAGACTGTTGGTCAGAGCATCTAGGCTGGCAGAAACGGTCAGTCAGAGCATCTAGGCTGGCAGAAACGGTCAGCCTAAGGTGGCCGAACAAATGTGGGGCGGAGTGAAACTGGACCTCACAGCGCCACTGCACATCTCCTTTCTGGACCCTTAAAGGTCATTAGAATCTATAACACTTCCAATACTGGTGCTCAGGTGGACGAGCAGGGAGGCAGGAGGCCTGGGGACAATCAACGTCACCTGGAGGCTGCTGGGGAGAAGTTCTGACCCTCGCCCACGGGTATGAAGCCTCCTAACTCAGCACTCAGCAGTTACAGAAGAAGGGTCTGCACCCGCAGCACTCCAAGAATGAGGAAAGGGACAAAAGGCAGAAGAGAAGTTTGTCCCAGGCAAAGCCCCTTAAAAATGCCTGGGAGATAAAAATAGAATCTGGGCAATAAAATAAAGTCTAACCATTTTTATCCTTTGTGCTTTGTCTAATTTCAGGTGCTCCTAGTGTCCCGCATACAGAGGTTCCACACCCGGCACTTCAGACCACATTTCCTAGAGCAGAATGGCTCGATGACACTTCAGCTCCTGGGGCCCAGTTCAGACTCCATGACATAGAGCCTGAGCTGCAGCCAACCAGGTCCTCGAGAGCTCAGCCCCCTCCCTCCCAGTGACTCTGACAGGATCTCTACACAGCAGCCCAGCCCACAGCCCACAGGGTAGCACCTCTCCATTCTCTGATCAAAATATAAAGTTTCCTTTGCTTTTGAACCAAACTCAGTCTCGATCTATTGGCTCCAATGACACTGGGCAGGGGGACACTTGTTGGCGTCCACTCTGGAGGATCAGTAACAGAAATTGAGAACATTGTAACTTCAATGAACAGATGTGTGAGCCAAACTGTAATTAACATAGAACAGTGTATAAGGCTCGGGTAAAATAAGATGTTTCTAACACTTCCATTTGATATTTCCATCACTTTCTTATAAGCAAGTTCAGTGAAAAGGTTTGTCTTCTTTGTCAGGTCAATATTAGAGAAACAAAGTGATTTCTTTCCAAGGATGTACATCTAATAATCTTGGTTAAAGCTTCAATCTTGTTTTAAATGCTTTTGCATTGAAAATGATACCTCTCTTTCAGCTCCCCCATTTCTGAGAAGCATAAAATCTTATAATTTATTATTACCAAAGGGAAATGGTAGGAGGAGGGATAAATTAACAGTTTGGGATTAACACATACACACTGCTATGTATGAAATCATCAGCAAGGAACTACTGTATAGCACAGGGAACTACACTCAATATTTTGCAATAACCTATAAGGGGAAATGATCTGAAAAAGAATAGATATTTTTATTGACATCATCCATCAATGACAGTAAAAATGGAATCTAAGGGAAGACAGTGGTGAGTGCTTCTGACCCTGAAGACTTCAATCATCTAAAGTTTGGACTCTGCCTACTTCCCAAGGCCCTTAATGAACATATGTGTAGCCGTAGCTTAAAAAATTCCCCAGTTTGGGTTGCGGACAGACACTGATATTTAAAATCCCCTGGTGTTCTCCTCACATGAATGGGACCCTTCCTACACCTAAAACATGCCTGTCACACCCAGAGGATGGTATACCGTCTGATCGGGAAAAGTTTGGAAAAGGCATCTCATCTCCTCATCTCTTGGTGCTAGGGTTCACCACTCCAGCGTCTTTACTAACAGTCTCCCCACTTGGAGATGTCAGCACTGTCAACATCCTGTTGCATACAGTTTGGAATTTGTCCAGAGGATGAAGCAGAAGGAGGAGGAACAATGAGAGACAAGTCCTAGGTGTTCGGACAGGCACATGCCACTCTAATTTCCAATCAGGAAGACGAATTGACCAAAGGCTAGGGTTGCCCATGGAAACAGAATAGGGCTTGAGGAATCCTGATGCTTTGTGGCCAGTTCCCATAAACACAAGTTGGAAAATGGAACTCAGGGGCACTAAAATTCACGAAACTGCAGAGTTGAAAATATCTATCACTGAAAAATGTCTTGAGGAAAGTCAGAGAAAAGGACTTGTAAGCAACGGAGAATGGCAGGAAAGGGATTGGAAGAGGTAGAAAGGACTCGCCATTAAGCACAAGCAAAGGGGCTGAACATTGCCAACATTGCAGTTGGCCAAAAAGGGTGTATGTGTCTTTTTCTGTATATATTCAAGAAAAGGGCATACACTTTTTTAGCCAACCAAACAGGTGGGCAGTGGAAATCAATACTACAAAACATATCACTTTGCATCTGTCAGAAGAGCCGTCCTCATAAAGTGTAAACACCAGAAATGCAGGACAGGGCAAGGAGAAAAGGGAGCCCTGTGAGTCTTATAGTGGAAATGTATATTGCAAACGGTCACTCTGGATAAGTCTATTGTGTTTACTAAAGCATCTAAAAAATGAGCTACCGAGCACAGGGCACTTGCACTCATGGACGTATATCTTGGGAAAAACAAAAATCGAGAGGACACAGGCACCCCAATGTTTACCACCTCTCTGTTTAAAAGATCCTCGACTAGGTTATAACTTAAATGTATCTGCAGAGAAAAAACGGACAGAGATGTGGTGATTATGTAGAGTGGAATATTACTCAGCCTGGAAATCAATGAAATACGGCCAGTTATAACAACTCCAGAGGAGTTACGTGTGATCATTCGAAGTCACATAATTCAAAAAGAAAAAGACATAAGATATCACTAATACATGGAATGTTAACATGGCTACACATGAACTGAATTACAAAAGAGAAGAGGGTTTCAAATTAAGAAAACCAACTTATGCTTCCTTAAGGGGAAAGGTGAGTTGGGGTGCTACATAAAACCAGAGATTAAAATTAGCACAGATACCATTCCATAAGCCAAATATGTAATAGTCAAGACCTACTCCTTGCTCAACGAAATGGACTCAACACGCCATATTCAATGCCTAAGAATATACCGGATTAGTAAGAATCTTAAAACCCATGGGCTTATATGTCTCCGTAAGAGAAACAAGCGCGTGTACAGCAGCATAAATGAAGCAGTGAAAATGCGATAAATCCCATTATTAAAATAAATTTCAAAAACAAAACACAATGACAGTGAAATAGAGAGCAATTCTTAAATAATTCACTCAGGGCATGTGATGCAACCTGGATTTACCACATCTACACCCAGAGCTGGTTGAGACATAAGGCTGGACACTTCAGGCTGATAGCATTGGTGAGTTTCAGTAAACAAATGCAGATCCTTTGAAGTCATACTGCATGGTACCCATTCCAAGGGTCCCAACTCTCCAGGTTCAAGGGATTCTTTCTTCAGCTAAAACATGCGTGGGAAACGCCGAGTATGGTCCACCGTGTGATTGGGAAACGACTTAAAATGCATCTCAGTTTTCGTATCCTGGTCCTCGGGTTCACCATTCCAGAGGGTTTACTAACACTCTCCCCGCTTGGAGAGTCAGTGCCTTTGACCTCCTGTTTGGCACAGCTTGCAATTTCTGCGCAAGATGAACAGGAATAGGGAGAACCAATGAGAGACTAGCTATAGGTATTTGCACGGTCAAATGTAAGGCTCATTTCCCACCAGGAAGAGGAATTAACCAAAGGCTCAGCGTGCCCTGCCGGAAACAGATTAGGGCCTGAAGCAATCCTGCGGTTTTGTGCCCAGCTCACAAGAAAGCGAGTTGAAGAAAGGAGCTCAGGGTCACTGTAATTCACAAACCTGCTGAGTTATAAATGACAGCTATCCTCCAAAAATATATTGAAGTAAGCCTGCGAAGGGGACTTGAAAGCGGGGCAGAATTTCAGGAAAACGATTGCAGGGGGTAGACAGGAATTGACCTGAAAGCATAGGAAAAGAGGCACAACGTCGACAATGGTGCACTTGGCCAAAAAGTGCGTATGAATTTTTTCCTGAATATATTCAGGAAAAAACGCATACGCCCTTTTTCGCAAACCAAGCAAGCCTGTAAAGGAAATCTGCACTACAATGAAGTCTAACTGCCCCCTGGGCAAAAGGGCCATCTGAAAAAAGTGTAAAATCCGGAAAGTTAGGAAAGGATATGGAGAACAGGGAGCTTGGTTATGCTGATTGGCAGGATGTAAATTGCCAACAGCCATCCTGGAGAAGTGTATGGTGTTTCCTGAAATCCATAAGAAACAAAGCAACACAGCCTATGGCACTTCCACTTATGGTCCCAAAGATTACGGAAATTAAATTCAAAAACAGACAGCCACCCCAATGTTTGGGACGGCTGTGTTCACAAGAAGCTCATCTGCAGTACCAGGTAAATATCCCAGAAAGCAAAAAATGGATAAAGAACTTGTGGCACGTATGTGCAATGCAATATCACTCAGCAATGAAATCTGTGTCATCAGGCCCGTAGCGGCATAGTGAGTGGATGCAGGTACGGTGATTCTACGTGAACTACGTCACACAGAAAAAGAAACATCATAAGATATCACTAATACACGGAATGTAAACTTGACTACACATGAACAGAATTACAAAACAGAACAGGGTCTCAAATTTAGAAAACCAACTAGTGCTTGCTTATGGGGAAAGGTGCGTTGGGGTGCTTCATAAAACCAGAGACTGAAATTAGCACAGATAACATTCCATAAGCCAAATATGTAATAGACAAGACCTACTCCTTGCTCAACGGAATGGACGCAACACCACATATTCAACGCCTAGGAATATACCTGACTAGGAAGAATCTTAAAACCCATGGATTTATATGTCTCCGTAAGAGAACCAAGCGTGTGTACAGCGCCATAAACGCAGCAGTGAAAATCCGATAAATCCCATTATCAAAATAAATTTCAAAAACAAAACACAAAGACAGTGAAATAGAGAGCAATTCTTAAATAATTCACTCAGGGCATGTGATGCAACCGGGATTGACACCAACTACACCCAGAGCTGGTTGAGACATAAGGCTGGACACTTCAGGCTGATAGCATTGGTGAGTTTCGGTGAGCAAATGCAGACCCTTTGAAGTCATACTGCATGGTACCCATTCCATGGGTCCCAACTCTCCAGGTTCAAAGGATTCTTCCTCTGGCTAAAACATGCATGAGAAACCCAGAGTATCGTCCCCCGTGTGATTGGGAAACAATTTAAAATGCATCTCAGTTTTTGTATCCTTGTCCTCGGGTTCACCATTCCAGATGCTTTACTAACAATCTCCCCGCTTGGAGAGTCAGTGCCTTTAACCTCGTATTTGGCACAGCTTGCAATTTCTGTGCAAGATGAACAGGAATAGGAGAAGCAATGAGAGACTAGATGTAGGTGTCTGCACGGGCAAATGTAACGCTCATTTACCACCAGGAAGAGGAATTAACCAAAGGCTCAGCGTGCCCTGCCGGAAACAGATTAGGGCCTGAAGCAATCCTGCGGTTTTGGGCCCAGTTCACAAGAAAGCGAATTGAAGAAAGGAGCTCAGGGGCACTGTAATTCACAAACCTGCAGAGTTATAAATGACAGCTATCCTCCAAAAACATATTGAAGTAAGCCTGCGAAGGGGACTGGAAGGCGGGCCAAAATTTTAGGAAAACGATTGCAGGGGGTAGACTGGAATTGCCTTGAAAGCATAGGAAAAGAGGCAAAACGTCGACAATGATGCACTTGGCCAAAAAGGGCATATGCGTTTTTTCCTGAATATATTCAGGAAAAAATGCATACGCACTTCTTGGCCAACGAAGCAAGCCTGTAAAGGAAATCTACACTACAATGAAATCTCCCTGCCCCCCCGGGCAAAAGGGCCATCTGAAAAAAGTGTAAAATCCAGAAAGGTAGGACAGGATATGGAGAACAGGGAGCCTTGTTATGCTGATTGGCAGGATGTAAATTGTGAACAGCCACCCTGGAGAAGTGTATGGTGTTTCCTGAAACACGTAAGAAATAAAGCAACACAGCCTATGGCAATTGCACTTATGGTCCTATTGCTTAGGGAAATTAAAATCAAAAACTGAGAGCCACCCCAAAGTTTGGGACGGCTGTGTTCCCAAGAAGCTCGTCTACAGTACCAGGTAAATATCCCAGAAAGCAGAAAATGGATAAAGAAGTTGTGGCACGTACGTGCAATGCAATATCACTCAGCAATGAAATCTGTGTCATCAGGCCCGTAGCGGCATAGTGAGTGGATGCAGGTACGGTGATTCTACGTGAACTACGTCACACAGAAAAAGAAACATCATAAGATATCACTAATACACGGAATGTAAACTTGACTACACATGAACTGAATTACAAAACAGAACAGGGTCTCAAATTTAGAAAACCAACTAGTGCTTGCTTATGGGGAAAGGTGCGTTGGGGTGCTGCATAAAACCAGAGACTGAAATTAGCACAGATAACTTTCCATAAGCCAAATATGTAATAGACAAGACCTACTCCTTGCTCAACGAAATGGACCGAACACCACATATTCAACGCCTAGGAATATACCTGACTAGGAAGAATCTTAAAACCCATTGATTTATATGTCTCCGTAAGAGAATCAAGCGTGTGTACAGCGGACAAACGCAGCAGTGAAAATCCGATAAATCCCATTATCAAAATAAATTTCCAAAACAAAACACAAAGACAGTGAAATAGAGAGCAATTCTTAAATAATTCACTCAGGGCATGTGATGCAACCGGGATTGACCACATCTACACCCAGAGCTGGTTGAGACATAAGGCTGGACACTTCAGGCTGATAGCATTGGTGAGTTTCGGTGAGCAAATGCAGACCCTTTGAAGTCATACTGCATGGTACCCATTCCATGGGTCCCAACTCTCCAGGTTCAAGGGATTCTTCCTCCAGCTAAAACATGCATGGGAAACCCAGAGTATCGTCCACCGTGTGATTGGGAAACGATTTAAAATGCATCTCAGTTTTCGTATCCTGGTCCTCGGTTTCACCAATCCAGATGCTTTACTAACACTCTACCGGCTTGGAGAGTCAGTGCCTTTAACCTCCTCTTTGGCACAGCTTGCAATTTCTGTGCAAGATGAACAGGAATAGGGAGAACCAATGAGAGACTAGCTGTAGGTGTCTGCACGGGCATATGTAATGCTCATTGCCCACCAGGAAGAGGAATTAAACAAAGGCTCAGTGTGCCCTGCTGGAAACAGATTAGGGCCTGAAGCAATCCTGCGGTTTTGTGCCCAGCTCACAAGAAAGCGAGTTGAAGAAAGGAGCTCAGGGGCACTGTAATTCACAAACCTGCAGAGTTATAATTGACAGCTATCCTCCAAAATTATATTGAAGTAAGCCTGCGAAGGGGACTTGAAAGCGGGGCAGAATTTCAGGAAAACGATTGCAGGGGGTAGACTGGAATTGCCCTGAAAGCATAGGAAAAGAGGCACAACGTCAACAATGATGCACTTGGCCAAAAAGGGCGTATGCGTTTTTTCCTGAATATATTCAGGAAAAAACGCATACGCCCTTTTTGGCAAACCAAGCAAGCCTGTAAAGGAAATCTGCACTACAATGAAGTCTCACTGCCCCACAGGCAAAAGGGCCCTCTGAAATAAGTGTAAAATCCAGAAAGGTAGGACAGGATATGGAGAACAGGAAGCCTTGTTAAGCTGATTGGCAGGATGTAAATTGCCAGCAGCCACCCTGGAGAAGTGTATGGTGTTTCCTGAAACACGTAAGAAACAAAGCAACACAGCCTATGGCACTTCCACTTATGGTCCTATAGGTTACGGAAATTAAAATCAAAAACAGACAGCCACCCCAATATTTGGGACAGCTGTGTTCAGAAGAAGCGCGTCTACATTATCAGGTAAATATCCAAGACAGCAAAAAATGGATAAAGAAGTTGTGGCACGTACGTACAATGCAATATCACTCAGTAATGAAATCTGTGTCATCAGGCCCATAGGGGCATAGTGAGTGGATGCGGGTACGGTGACTCTACGTGAACTACGTCCCACAGAAAAAGAAACATCATAAGATATCACTAATACACGGAATGTAAACTTGACTACACATGAACTGAATTACAAAACAGAACAGGGTCTCAAATTTAGAAAACCAACTAGTGCTTGCTTATGGAGAAAGGTGCCTTGGGGTGCTGCATAAAATTAGAGACTGAAATTAGCACAGCTAACTTTCCATAAGCCAAATATGTAATAGACAAGACCTACTCCTTGCTCAACGAAATGGACCCAAGACCACATATTCAACGCCTAGGAATATACCTGACTAGGAAGAATCTTAAAACCCATGGATATATATGTCTCCGTAAGAGAATCAAGCGTGTGTACAGCGGCCGAAACGCAGCAGTGAAAATCCGATAAATCCCATTATCCAAATAAATTTCGAAAACAAAACACAAAGACAGTGAAATAGAGAGCAATTCTTAAATAATTCACTCAGGGCATGTGATGCAACCGGGATTGACCACATCTACACCCAGAGCTGTTTGAGACATAAGGCTGGACACTTCAGGCTGATAGCATTGGTGAGTTTCGGTGAGCAAATGCAGACCCTTTTATGTCATACTGCATGGTACCCATTCCATGGGTCCCAACTCTCCAGGTTCAAGGCATTCTTTCTCCAGCTAAAACATGCATGGGAAACCCAGAGTATCGTCCACCATGTGATTGGGAAACGATTTAAAATGCATCTCAGTTTTCGTATCCTGGTCCTCGGGTTCACCATTCCAGATGCTTTACTAACACTCTCCCCGCTTGGAGAGTCAGTGCCTTTAACCTCGTCTTTGGCACAGCTTGCAATTTCTGTGCAAGATGAAGAGGAATAGGGAGAACCAATGAGAGACTAGCTGTAGGTGTCTGCACGGGCAAATGTAACCCTCATTGCCCACCAGGAAGAGGAATTAAACAAAGGCTCAGTGTGCCCTGCTGGAAACAGAGTAGGGCCTTAAGCAATCCTGTAGTTTTGTGCCCAGCTCACAAGAAAGCGAGTTGAAGAATGGAGCTCAGGGGCACTGTAATTCACAAACCTGCAGAGTTATAAATGACAGCTATCTTCCAAAAGTATATTGAAGTAAGCCTGCGAAGGGGACTTGAAAGCGGGGCAGAATTTCAGGAAAACGATTGCAGGGGGTAGACTGGAATTGCCCTGAAAGCATAGGAAAAGAGGCACAACGTCGACAATGATGCACTTGGCCAAAAAGTGCGTATGTGTTTTTTCCTGAATATATTCAGGAAAAAACGCATACGCACTTTTTGGCCAATCAAGCAAGCCTGTAAAGCAATCTGCACTACAATGAAATCTCACTGCCCTCCGGGCAAAAGGGCCATCTGAAAAAAGTGTAAAACCCAGAAAGGAAGGACAGGATATGGAGAACAGGCAGCCTTGTTATGCTGATTGGCAGGATGTAAATTTTGAACAGCCACCCTGGAGAAGTGTATGGTGTTTCCTGAAACACGTAAGAAATAAAGCAACACAGCCTATGGCAATTGCACTTATGGTCCTATTCCTTAGGGAAATTAAAATCAAAAACAGAGAGCCACCCCAAAGTTTGGGACGGCTCTGTTCACAAGCAGCTCGTCTACAGGACCAGGTAAATATCCCAGAAAGCAAAAAATGGATAAAGAATTTGTGGCACGTACGTGCAATGCAGTATCAGTCAGCAATGAAATCTGTGTCATCAGGCCCGTAGCGGCATAGTGAGTGGATGCAGGTACGGTGATTCTACGTGAACTACGTCACACAGAAAAAGAAACATCATAAGATATCACTAATACACGGAATGTAAACTTGACTACACATGAACTGAATTACAAAACAGAACAGGGTCTCAAATTTAGAAAACCAACTAGTGCTTGCTTATGGGGAAAGGTGCGTTGGGGTGCTTCATAAAACCAGAGACTGAAATTAGCACAGATAACTTTCCATAAGCCAAATATGTAATAGACAAGACCTACTCCTTGCTCAACGAAATGGACCCAACACCACATATTCAACGCCTAGGAATATACCTGACTAGGAAGAATCTTAAAACCCATGGATATATATGTCTCCGTAAGAGAATCAAGCGTGTGTACAGCGGCATAAACGCAGCAGTGAAAATCCGATAAATCCCATTATCAAAATAAATTTCAAAAAAAAATCATAAAGACAGTGAAATAGAGAGCAATTCTTAAATAATTCACTCAGGGCATGTGATGCAACCGGGATTTAACACATCTACACCCAGAGCTGGTTGAGACATAAGGCTGGACACTTCAGGCTGATAGCATTGGTGAGTTTCGGTGAGCAAATGCAGACCCTTTGAAGTCATACTGCATGGTACCCATTCCATGGGTCCCAACTCTCCAGGTTCAAGGGATTCTTCCTCCAGCTAAAACATGCATGGGAAACCAAGAGTATCGTCCACCATGTGATTGGGAAATGATTTAAAATGCATCTCAGTTTTCGTATCCTGGTCCTCGGGTTCACCATTCCAGATGCTTTACTAACACTCTCCCCGCTTGGAGAGTCAGTGCCTTTAACCTCCTCTTTGGCACAGCTTGCAATTTCTGTGCAAAATGAACAGGAATAGGGAGAACCAATGAGAGACTAGCTGTAGGTGTCTGCACGGGCAAATGTAACGCTCATTGCCCACCAGGAAGAGGAATTAAACAAAGGCTCAGTGTGCCCTGCTGGAAACAGATTAGGGCCTGAAGCAATCCTGCGGTTTTGTGCCCAGCTCACAAGAAAGCGAGTTGAAGAAAGGAGCTCAGGGGCACTGTAATTCACAAACCTGCAGAGTTATAAATGACAGCTTTCCTCCAAAAATATATTGAAGTAAGCCTGCGAAGGGGACTTGAAAGCGGGGCAGAATTTCAGGAAAACGATTGCAGGGGGTAGACTGGAATTGCCCTGAAAGCATAGGAAAAGAGGCAGAACGTCGACAATGATGCACTTGGCCAAAAAGGGCGTATGCGTTTTTTCCTGAATATATTCAGGAAAAAACGCATACGCCCTTTTTGGCCAACCAAGCATGCCTGTAAATGAAATCTGCACTACAATGAAGTCTCACTGCCCCCCTGGCAAAAGGGCCATCTGAAAAAAGTGTAAAATCCAGAAAGGTAGGACAGGATATGGAGAACAGGGAGCCTTGTTATGCTGATTGGCAGGATGTAAATTGCCAGCAGCCACCCTGGAGAAGTGTATGGTGTTTCCTGAAACACGAAAGAAACAAAGCAACACAGCCTATGGCACTTCCACTTATGGTCCTATAGCTTACGGAAATTAAAATCAAAAACAGACAGCCACCCCAATATTTGAGACGGCTGTGTTCACAAGAAGCTCGTCTACAGTATCAGGTAAATATCCCAGAAAGCAAAAAATGGATAAAGAACTTGTGGCACGTACGTGCAATGCAATATCACTCAGCAATGAAATCTGTGTCATCAGGCCCGTAGCGGCATAGTGAGTGGATGCAGGTACGGTGATTCTACGTGAACTACGTCACACAGAAAAAGAAACATCATAAGATATCACGAATACACGGAATGTAAACTTGACTACACATGAACTGAATTACAAAATAGAAAAGGGTCTCAAATTTAGAAAACCAACTAGTGCTTGCTTATGGGGAAAGGTGCCTTGGGGTGCTGCATAAAACCAGAGACTGAAATTAGCACAGATAACTTTCCATAAGCCCAATATGTAATAGACAAGACCTACTCCTTGCTCAACGAAATGGACCCAACACCACATATTCAACGCCTAGGAATATACCTGACTAGGAAGAATCTTAAAACCCATGGATATATATGTCTCCGTAAGAGAATCAAGGGTGTGTACAGCGGCTGAAAGGCAGCAGTGAAAATCCGATAAATCCCATTATCAAAATAAATTTCGAAAACAAAACACAAAGACAGTGAAATAGAGAGCAATTCTTAAATAATTCACTCAGGGCATGTGATGCAACCGGGATTGACCACATCTACACCCAGAGCTGGTTGAGACATAAGGCTGGACACTTCAGGCTGATAGCATTGGTGAGTTTAGGTGAGCAAATGCACACCCTTTGAAGTCATACTGTATGGTACCTATTCCATGGGTCCCAACTCTTCAGGTTCAAAGGATTCTTCCTCCAGCTAAAACATGCATGTGAAACCCACAGTATGGTCCACCGTGTTATGGGGAAATGATTTAAAATGCATCTCAGTTTTCGTATCCTGGTCCTCGGGTTCACCATTCCAGATGATTTACTAACAGTCTCCCTGCTTGGAGAGTCAGTGCCTTTAACCTCCTGTTTGGCACAGCTTGCAATTTCTGTGCAAGATGAACAGGAATAGGGAGAACCAATGAGAGACTAGCTGTAGGTGTCTGCACGGGCTAATGTAACGCTCATTTCCCACCAGGAAGAGGAATTTACCAAAGGCTCAGCATGCCCTGCCCGAAACAGATTAGGGCCTGAAGCAATCCTGCGGTTTTGTGCCCAGTTCACAAGAAAGCGAGTTGAAGAAAGGAGCTCAGGGGCACTGTAATTCACAAACCTGCAGAGTTATAAATGACAGCTATCCTCCAAAAATATATTGAAGTAAGCCTGCGAAGGGGACTTGAAAGCGGGGCAGAATTTCAGGAAAACGATTGCAGGGGGTAGACTGGAATTGCCCTGAAAGCATAGGAAAAGAGGCAGAACGTCGACAATGATGCACTTGGCCAAAAAGGGCGTATGCGTTTTTTCCTGAATATATTCAGGAAAAAACGCATACGCCCTTTTTGGCCAACCAAGCAAGCCTGTAAAGGAAATCTGCACTACAATGAAGTCTCACTGCCCCCCGGGCAAGAGGGCCATCTGAAAAAAGTGTAAAATCCAGAAAGGTAGGACAGGATATGGAGAACAGGGAGCCTTGTTATGCTGATTGGCAGGATGTAAATTGCCAGCAGCCAGCCTGGAGAAGTGTATGGTGTTTCCTGAAACACATAAGAAACAAAGCAACACAGTCTATGGCACTTCCACTTATGGTCCTATAGCTTACGGAAATTAAAATCAAAAACAGACAGCCACCCCAATATTTGGGACGGCTGTGTTCACAAGAAGCTCGTCTACAGTAACAGGTAAATATCCCAGAAAGCAAAATATGGATAAAGAAGTTGTGGCACGTACGTCCAATGCAATATCACTCAGCAATGAAATCAGTGTCATCAGGCCCGTAGCGGCATAGTGAGTGGATGCAGGTACGCTGATTCTACGTGAACTACGTCACACAGAAAAAGAAACATCATAAGATATCACTAATACACGGAATGTAAACTTGACTACACATGAACTGAATTACAAAACAGAACAGGGTCTCAAATTTAGAAAACCAACTAGTGCTTGCTTATGGGGAAAGGTGCGTTGGGGTGCTTCATAAAACCAGAGACTGAAATTAGCACAGATAACTTTCCATAAGCCAAATATGTAATAGACAAGACCTACTCCTTGCTCAACGAAATGGACCCAACACCACATATTCAACGCCTAGGAATATACCTGACTAGGAAGAATCTTAAAACCCATGGATATATATGTCTCCGTAAGAGAATCAAGCGTGTGTACAGCGGCATAAACGCAGCAGTGAAAATCCGATAAATCCCATTATCAAAATAAATTTCAAAAAAAAATCATAAAGACAGTGAAATAGAGAGCAATTCTTAAATAATTCACTCAGGGCATGTGATGCAACCGGGATTGACCACATCTACACCCAGAGCTGGTTGAGACATAAGGCTGGACACTTCAGGCTGATAGCATTGGTGAGTTTCGGTGAGCAAATGCAGACCCTTTGAAGTCATACTGCATGGTACCCATTCCATGGGTCCCAACTCTCCAGGTTCAAGGGATTCTTCCTCCAGCTAAAACATGCATGGGAAACCAAGAGTATCGTCCACCATGTGATTGGGAAATGATTTAAAATGCATCTCAGTTTTCGTATCCTGGTCCTCGGGTTCACCATTCCAGATGCTTTACTAACACTCTCCCCGCTTGGAGAGTCAGTGCCTTTAACCTCCTCTTTGGCACAGCTTGCAATTTCTGTGCAAAATGAACAGGAATAGGGAGAACCAATGAGAGACTAGCTGTAGGTGTCTGCACGGGCAAATGTAACGCTCATTGCCCACCAGGAAGAGGAATTAAACAAAGGCTCAGTGTGCCCTGCTGGAAACAGATTAGGGCCTGAAGCAATCCTGCGGTTTTGTGCCCAGCTCACAAGAAAGCGAGTTGAAGAAAGGAGCTCAGGGGCACTGTAATTCACAAACCTGCAGAGTTATAAATGACAGCTTTCCTCCAAAAATATATTGAAGTAAGCCTGCGAAGGGGACTTGAAAGCGGGGCAGAATTTCAGGAAAACGATTGCAGGGGGTAGACTGGAATTGCCCTGAAAGCATAGGAAAAGAGGCAGAACGTCGACAATGATGCACTTGGCCAAAAAGGGCGTATGCGTTTTTTCCTGAATATATTCAGGAAAAAACGCATACGCCCTTTTTGGCCAACCAAGCAAGCCTGTAAATGAAATCTGCACTACAATGAAGTCTCACTGCCCCCCTGGCAAAAGGGCCATCTGAAAAAAGTGTAAAATCCAGAAAGGTAGGACAGGATATGGAGAACAGGGAGCCTTGTTATGCTGATTGGCAGGATGTAAATTGCCAGCAGCCACCCTGGAGAAGTGTATGGTGTTTCCTGAAACACGAAAGAAACAAAGCAACACAGCCTATGGCACTTCCACTTATGGTCCTATAGCTTACGGAAATTAAAATCAAAAACAGACAGCCACCCCAATATTTGAGACGGCTGTGTTCACAAGAAGCTCGTCTACAGTATCAGGTAAATATCCCAGAAAGCAAAAAATGGATAAAGAACTTGTGGCACGTACGTACAATGCAATATCACTCAGCAATGAAATCTGTGTCATCAGGCCCGTAGCGGCATAGTGAGTGGATGCAGGTACGGTGATTCTACGTGAACTACGTCACACAGAAAAAGAAACATCATAAGATATCACGAATACACGGAATGTAAACTTGACTACACATGAACTGAATTACAAAATAGAAAAGGGTCTCAAATTTAGAAAACCAACTAGTGCTTGCTTATGGGGAAAGGTGCCTTGGGGTGCTGCATAAAACCAGAGACTGAAATTAGCACAGATAACTTTCCATAAGCCCAATATGTAATAGACAAGACCTACTCCTTGCTCAACGAAATGGACCCAACACCACATATTCAACGCCTAGGAATATACCTGACTAGGAAGAATCTTAAAACCCATGGATATATATGTCTCCGTAAGAGAATCAAGGGTGTGTACAGCGGCTGAAAGGCAGCAGTGAAAATCCGATAAATCCCATTATCAAAATAAATTTCGAAAACAAAACACAAAGACAGTGAAATAGAGAGCAATTCTTAAATAATTCACTCAGGGCATGTGATGCAACCGGGATTGACCACATCTACACCCAGAGCTGGTTGAGACATAAGGCTGGACACTTCAGGCTGATAGCATTGGTGAGTTTAGGTGAGCAAATGCACACCCTTTGAAGTCATACTGTATGGTACCTATTCCATGGGTCCCAACTCTTCAGGTTCAAGGGATTCTTCCTCCAGCTAAAACATGCATGTGAAACCCACAGTATGGTCCACCGTGTTATGGGGAAATGATTTAAAATGCATCTCAGTTTTCGTATCCTGGTCCTCGGGTTCACCATTCCAGATGATTTACTAACAGTCTCCCTGCTTGGAGAGTCAGTGCCTTTAACCTCCTGTTTGGCACAGCTTGCAATTTCTGTGCAAGATGAACAGGAATAGGGAGAACCAATGAGAGACTAGCTGTAGGTGTCTGCACGGGCAAATGTAACGCTCATTTCCCACCAGGAAGAGGAATTTACCAAAGGCTCAGCATGCCCTGCCCGAAACAGATTAGGGCCTGAAGCAATCCTGCGGTTTTGTGCCCAGTTCACAAGAAAGCGAGTTGAAGAAAGGAGCTCAGGGGCACTGTAATTCACAAACCTGCAGAGTTATAAATGACAGCTATCCTCCAAAAATATATTGAAGTAAGCCTGCGAAGGGGACTTGAAAGCGGGGCAGAATTTCAGGAAAACGATTGCAGGGGGTAGACTGGAATTGCCCTGAAAGCATAGGAAAAGAGGCAGAACGTCGACAATGATGCACTTGGCCAAAAAGGGCGTATGCGTTTTTTCCTGAATATATTCAGGAAAAAACGCATACGCCCTTTTTGGCCAACCAAGCAAGCCTGTAAAGGAAATCTGCACTACAATGAAGTCTCACTGCCCCCCGGGCAAGAGGGCCATCTGAAAAAAGTGTAAAATCCAGAAAGGTAGGACAGGATATGGAGAACAGGGAGCCTTGTTATGCTGATTGGCAGGATGTAAATTGCCAGCAGCCAGCCTGGAGAAGTGTATGGTGTTTCCTGAAACACATAAGAAACAAAGCAACACAGTCTATGGCACTTCCACTTATGGTCCTATAGCTTACGGAAATTAAAATCAAAAACAGACAGCCACCCCAATATTTGGGACGGCTGTGTTCACAAGAAGCTCGTCTACAGTAACAGGTAAATATCCCAGAAAGCAAAATATGGATAAAGAAGTTGTGGCACGTACGTACAATGCAATATCACTCAGCAATGAAATCTGTGTCGTCAGACCCGTAGCGGCATAGTGAGTGGATGCAGGTACGGTGATTCTACGTGAACTACGTCACACAGAAAAAGAAACATCATAAGATATCACGAATACACGGAATGTAAACTTGACTACACATGAACTGAATTACAAAATAGAAAAGGGTCTCAAATTTAGAAAACCAACTAGTGCTTGCTTATGGGGAAAGGTGCGTTGGGGTGCTTCATAAAACCAGAGACTGAAATTAGCACAGATAACTTTCCATAAGCCAAATATGTAATAGACAAGACCTACTCCTTGCTCAACGAAATGGACCCAACACCACATATTCAACGCCTAGGAATATACCTGACTAGGAAGAATCTTAAAACCCATGGATATATATGTCTCCGTAAGAGAATCAAGCGTGTGTACAGTGGCATAAACGCAGCAGTGAAAATCCGATAAATCCCATTATCAAAATAAATTTCAAAAAAAAATCATAAAGACAGTGAAAGAGAGAGCAATTCTTAAATAATTCACTCAGGGCATGTGATGCAACCGGGATTTAACACATCTACACCCAGAGCTGGTTGAGACATAAGGCTGGACACTTCAGGCTGATAGCATTGGTGAGTTTCGGTGAGCAAATGCAGACCCTTTGAAGTCATACTGCATGGTACCCATTCCATGGGTCCCAACTCTCCAGGTTCAAGGGATTCTTCCTCCAGCTAAAACATGCATGGGAAACCAAGAGTATCGTCCACCATGTGATTGGGAAATGATTTAAAATGCATCTCAGTTTTCGTATCCTGGTCCTCGGGTTCACCATTCCAGATGCTTTACTAACACTCTCCCCGCTTGGAGAGTCAGTGCCTTTAACCTCCTCTTTGGCACAGCTTGCAATTTCTGTGCAAAATGAACAGGAATAGGGAGAACCAATGAGAGACTAGCTGTAGGTGTCTGCACGGGCAAATGTAACGCTCATTGCCCACCAGGAAGAGGAATTAAACAAAGGCTCAGTGTGCCCTGCTGGAAACAGATTAGGGCCTGAAGCAATCCTGCGGTTTTGTGCCCAGCTCACAAGAAAGCGAGTTGAAGAAAGGAGCTCAGGGGCACTGTAATTCACAAACCTGCAGAGTTATAAATGACAGCTTTCCTCCAAAAATATATTGAAGTAAGCCTGCGAAGGGGACTTGAAAGCGGGGCAGAATTTCAGGAAAACGATTGCAGGGGGTAGACTGGAATTGCCCTGAAAGCATAGGAAAAGAGGCAGAACGTCGACAATGATGCACTTGGCCAAAAAGGGCGTATGCGTTTTTTCCTGAATATATTCAGGAAAAAACGCATACGCCCTTTTTGGCCAACCAAGCAAGCCTGTAAATGAAATCTGCACTACAATGAAGTCTCACTGCCCCCCTGGCAAAAGGGCAATCTGAAAAAAGTGTAAAATCCAGAAAGGTAGGACAGGATATGGAGAACAGGGAGCCTTGTTATGCTGATTGGCAGGATGTAAATTGCCAGCAGCCACCCTGGAGAATTGTATGGTGTTTCCTGAAACACGAAAGAAACAAAGCAACACAGCCTATGGCACTTCCACTTATGGTCCTATAGCTTACGAAAATTAAAATCAAAAACAGACAGCCACCCCAATATTTGAGACGGCTGTGTTCACAAGAAGCTCGTCTACAGTATCAGGTAAATATCCCAGAAAGCAAAAAATGGATAAAGAACTTGTGGCACGTACGTACAATGCAATATCACTCAGCAATGAAATCTGTGTCATCAGGCCCGTAGCCGCATAGTGAGTGGATGCAGGTACGGTGATTCTACGTGAACTACGTCACACAGAAAAAGAAACATCATAAGATATCACGAATACACGGAATGTAAACTTGACTACACATGAACTGAATTACAAAATAGAAAAGGGTCTCAAATTTAGAAAACCAACTAGTGCTTGCTTATGGGGAAAGGTGCCTTGGGGTGCTGCATAAAACCAGAGACTGAAATTAGCACAGATAACTTTCCATAAGCCCAATATGTAATAGACAAGACCTACTCCTTGCTCAACGAAATGGACCCAACACCACATATTCAACGCCTAGGAATATACCTGACTAGGAAGAATCTTAAAACCCATGGATATATATGTCTCCGTAAGAGAATCAAGGGTGTGTACAGCGGCCGAAAGGCAGCAGTGAAAATCCGATAAATCCCATTATCAAAATAAATTTCGAAAACAAAACACAAAGACAGTGAAATAGAGAGCAATTCTTAAATAATTCACTCAGGGCATGTGATGCAACCGGGATTGACCACATCTACACCCAGAGCTGGTTGAGACATAAGGCTGGACACTTCAGGCTGATAGCATTGGTGAGTTTAGGTGAGCAAATGCACACCCTTTGAAGTCATACTGTATGGTACCTATTCCATGGGTCCCAACTCTTCAGGTTCAAGGGATTCTTCCTCCAGCTAAAACATGCATGTGAAACCCACAGTATGGTCCACCGTGTTATGGGGAAATGATTTAAAATGCATCTCAGTTTTCGTATCCTGGTCCTCGGGTTCACCATTCCAGATGATTTACTAACAGTCTCCCTGCTTGGAGAGTCAGTGCCTTTAACCTCCTGTTTGGCACAGCTTGCAATTTCTGTGCAAGATGAACAGGAATAGGGAGAACCAATGAGAGACTAGCTGTAGGTGTCTGCACGGGCAAATGTAACGCTCATTTCCCACCAGGAAGAGGAATTTACCAAAGGCTCAGCATGCCCTGCCCGAAACAGATTAGGGCCTGAAGCAATCCTGCGGTTTTGTGCCCAGTTCACAAGAAAGCGAGTTGAAGAAAGGAGCTCAGGGGCACTGTAATTCACAAACCTGCAGAGTTATAAATGACAGCTATCCTCCAAAAATATATTGAAGTAAGCCTGCGAAGGGGACTTGAAAGCGGGGCAGAATTTCAGGAAAACGATTGCAGGGGGTAGACTGGAATTGCCCTGAAAGCATAGGAAAAGAGGCAGAACGTCGACAATGATGCACTTGGCCAAAAAGGGCGTATGCGTTTTTTCCTGAATATATTCAGGAAAAAACGCATACGCCCTTTTTGGCCAACCAAGCAAGCCTGTAAAGGAAATCTGCACTACAATGAAGTCTCACTGCCCCCCGGGCAAGAGGGCCATCTGAAAAAAGTGTAAAATCCAGAAAGGTAGGACAGGATATGGAGAACAGGGAGCCTTGTTATGCTGATTGGCAGGATGTAAATTGCCAGCAGCCAGCCTGGAGAAGTGTATGGTGTTTCCTGAAACACATAAGAAACAAAGCAACACAGTCTATGGCACTTCCACTTATGGTCCTATAGCTTACGGAAATTAAAATCAAAAACAGACAGCCACCCCAATATTTGGGACGGCTGTGTTCACAAGAAGCTCGTCTACAGTAACAGGTAAATATCCCAGAAAGCAAAATATGGATAAAGAAGTTGTGGCACGTACGTACAATGCAATATCACTCAGCAATGAAATCTGTGTCATCAGGCCCGTAGCGGCATAGTGAGTGGATGCAGGTACGGTGATTCTACGTGAACTACGTCACACAGAAAAAGAAACATCATAAGATATCACTAATACACGGAATGTAAACTTGACTACACATGAACTGAATTACAAAACAGAACAGGGTCTCAAATTTAGAAAACCAACTAGTGCTTGCTTATGGGGAAAGGTGCGTTGGGGTGCTTCATAAAACCAGAGACTGAAATTAGCACAGATAACTTTCCATAAGCCAAATATGTAATAGACAAGACCTACTCCTTGCTCAACGAAATGGACCCAACACCACATATTCAACGCCTAGGAATATACCTGACTAGGAAGAATCTTAAAACCCATGGATATATATGTCTCCGTAAGAGAATCAAGCGTGTGTACAGCGGCATAAACGCAGCAGTGAAAATCCGATAAATCCCATTATCAAAATAAATTTCAAAAAAAAATCATAAAGACAGTGAAATAGAGAGCAATTCTTAAATAATTCACTCAGGGCATGTGATGCAACCGGGATTTAACACATCTACACCCAGAGCTGGTTGAGACATAAGGCTGGACACTTCAGGCTGATAGCATTGGTGAGTTTCGGTGAGCAAATGCAGACCCTTTGAAGTCATACTGCATGGTACCCATTCCATGGGTCCCAACTCTCCAGGTTCAAGGGATTCTTCCTCCAGCTAAAACATGCATGGGAAACCAAGAGTATCGTCCACCATGTGATTGGGAAATGATTTAAAATGCATCTCAGTTTTCGTATCCTGGTCCTCGGGTTCACCATTCCAGATGCTTTACTAACACTCTCCCCGCTTGGAGAGTCAGTGCCTTTAACCTCCTCTTTGGCACAGCTTGCAATTTCTGTGCAAAATGAACAGGAATAGGGAGAACCAATGAGAGACTAGCTGTAGGTGTCTGCACGGGCAAATGTAACGCTCATTGCCCACCAGGAAGAGGAATTAAACAAAGGCTCAGTGTGCCCTGCTGGAAACAGATTAGGGCCTGAAGCAATCCTGCGGTTTTGTGCCCAGCTCACAAGAAAGCGAGTTGAAGAAAGGAGCTCAGGGGCACTGTAATTCACAAACCTGCAGAGTTATAAATGACAGCTTTCCTCCAAAAATATATTGAAGTAAGCCTGCGAAGGGGACTTGAAAGCGGGGCAGAATTTCAGGAAAACGATTGCAGGGGGTAGACTGGAATTGCCCTGAAAGCATAGGAAAAGAGGCAGAACGTCGACAATGATGCACTTGGCCAAAAAGGGCGTATGCGTTTTTTCCTGAATATATTCAGGAAAAAACGCATACGCCCTTTTTGGCCAACCAAGCAAGCCTGTAAATGAAATCTGCACTACAATGAAGTCTCACTGCCCCCCTGGCAAAAGGGCCATCTGAAAAAAGTGTAAAATCCAGAAAGGTAGGACAGGATATGGAGAACAGGGAGCCTTGTTATGCTGATTGGCAGGATGTAAATTGCCAGCAGCCACCCTGGAGAAGTGTATGGTGTTTCCTGAAACACGAAAGAAACAAAGCAACACAGCCTATGGCACTTCCACTTATGGTCCTATAGCTTACGGAAATTAAAATCAAAAACAGACAGCCACCCCAATATTTGAGACGGCTGTGTTCACAAGAAGCTCGTCTACAGTATCAGGTAAATATCCCAGAAAGCAAAAAATGGATAAAGAACTTGTGGCACGTACGTACAATGCAATATCACTCAGCAATGAAATCTGTGTCATCAGGCCCGTAGCGGCATAGTGAGTGGATGCAGGTACGGTGATTCTACGTGAACTACGTCACACAGAAAAAGAAACATCATAAGATATCACGAATACACGGAATGTAAACTTGACGACACATGAACTGAATTACAAAATAGAAAAGGGTCTCAAATTTAGAAAACCAACTAGTGCTTGCTTATGGGGAATGGTGCCTTGGTGTGCTGCATAAAACCAGAGACTGAAATTAGCACAGATAACTTTCCATAAGCCCAATATGTAATAGACAAGACCTACTCCTTGCTCAACGAAATAGACCCAACACCACATATTCAACGCCTAGGAATATACCTGACTAGGAAGAATCTTAAAACCCATGGATATATATGTCTCCGTAAGAGAATCAAGGGTGTGTACAGCGGCCGAAAGGCAGCAGTGAAAATCCGATAAATCCCATTATCAAAATAAATTTCGAAAACAAAACACAAAGACAGTGAAATAGAGAGCAATTCATAAATAATTCACTCAGGGCATGTGATGCAACCGGGATTGACCACATCTACACCCAGAGCTGGTTGAGACATAAGGCTGGACACTTCAGGCTGATAGCATTGGTGAGTTTAGGTGAGCAAATGCACACCCTTTGAAGTCATACTGTATGGTACCTATTCCATGGGTCCCAACTCTTCAGGTTCAAGGGATTCTTCCTCCAGCTAAAACATGCATGTGAAACCCACAGTATGGTCCACCGTGTTATGGGGAAATGATTTAAAATGCATCTCAGTTTTCGTATCCTGGTCCTCGGGTTCACCATTCCAGATGATTTACTAACAGTCTCCCTGCTTGGAGAGTCAGTGCCTGTAACCTCCTGTTTGGCACAGCTTGCAATTTCTGTGCAAGATGAACAGGAATAGGGAGAACCAATGAGAGACTAGCTGTAGGTGTCTGCACGGGCAAATGTAACGCTCATTTCCCACCAGGAAGAGGAATTTACCAAAGGCTCAGCATGCCCTGCCCGAAACAGATTAGGGCCTGAAGCAATCCTGTGGTTTTGTGCCCAGTTCACAAGAAAGCGAGTTGAAGAAAGGAGCTCAGGGGCACTGTAATTCACAAACCTGCAGAGTTATAAATGACAGCTATCCTCCAAAAATATATTGAAGTAAGCCTGCGAAGGGGACTTGAAAGCGGGGCAGAATTTCAGGAAAACGATTGCAGGGGGTAGACTGGAATTGCCCTGAAAGCATAGGAAAAGAGGCAGAACGTCGACAATGATGCACTTGGCCAAAAAGGGCGTATGCGTTTTTTCCTGAATATATTCAGGAAAAAACGCATACGCCCTTTCTGGCCAACCAAGCAAGCCTGTAAAGGAAATCTGCACTACAATGAAGTCTCACTGCCCCCCGGGCAAGAGGGCCATCTGAAAAAAGTGTAAAATCCAGAAAGGTAGGACAGGATATGGAGAACAGGGAGCCTTGTTATGCTGATTGGCAGGATGTAAATTGCCAGCAGCCAGCCTGGAGAAGTGTATGGTGTTTCCTGAAACACATAAGAAACAAAGCAACACAGTCTATGGCACTTCCACTTATGGTCCTATAGCTTACGGAAATTAAATTCAAAAACAGACAGCCACCCCAATATTTGGGACGGCTGTGTTCACAAGAAGCTCGTCTACAGTAACAGGTAAATATCCCAGAAAGCAAAATATGGATAAAGAAGTTGTGGCACGTACGTACAATGCAATATCACTCAGCAATGAAATCTGTGTCATCAGGCCCGTAGCGGCATAGTGAGTGGATGCAGGTACGGTGATTCTACGTGAACTACGTCACACAGAAAAAGAAACATCATAAGATATCACTAATACACGGAATGTAAACTTGACTACACATGAACTGAATTACAAAACAGAACAGGGTCTCAAATTTAGAAAACCAACTAGTGCTTGCTTATGGGGAAAGGTGCGTTGGGGTGCTTCATAAAACCAGAGACTGAAATTAGCACAGATAACTTTCCATAAGCCAAATATGTAATAGACAAGACCTACTCCTTGCTCAACGAAATGGACCCAACACCACATATTCAACGCCTAGGAATATACCTGACTAGGAAGAATCTTAAAACCCATGGATATATATGTCTCCGTAAGAGAATCAAGCGTGTGTACAGCGGCATAAACGCAGCAGTGAAAATCCGATAAATCCCATTATCAAAATAAATTTCAAAAAAAAATCATAAAGACAGTGAAATAGAGAGCAATTCTTAAATAATTCACTCAGGGCATGTGATGCAACCGGGATTTAACACATCTACACCCAGAGCTGGTTGAGACATAAGGCTGGACACTTCAGGCTGATAGCATTGGTGAGTTTCGGTGAGCAAATGCAGACCCTTTGAAGTCATACTGCATGGTACCCATTCCATGGGTCCCAACTCTCCAGGTTCAAGGGATTCTTCCTCCAGCTAAAACATGCATGGGAAACCAAGAGTATCGTCCACCATGTGATTGGGAAATGATTTAAAATGCATCTCAGTTTTCGTATCCCGGTCCTCGGGTTCACCATTCCAGATGCTTTACTAACACTCTCCCCGCTTGGAGAGTCAGTGCCTTTAACCTCCTCTTTGGCACAGCTTGCAATTTCTGTGCAACATGAACAGGAATAGGGAGAACCAATGAGAGACTAGCTGTAGGTGTCTGCACGGGCAAATGTAACGCTCATTGCCCACCAGGAAGAGGAATTAAACAAAGGCTCAGTGTGCCCTGCTGGAAACAGATTAGGGCCTGAAGCAATCCTGCGGTTTTGTGCCCAGCTCACAAGAAAGCGAGTTGAAGAAAGGAGCTCAGGGGCACTGTAATTCACAAACCTGCAGAGTTATAAATGACAGCTTTCCTCCAAAAATATATTGAAGTAAGCCTGCGAAGGGGACTTGAAAGCGGGGCAGAATTTCAGGAAAACGATTGCAGGGGGTAGACTGGAATTGCCCTGAAAGCATAGGAAAAGAGGCAGAACGTCGACAATGATGCACTTGGCCAAAAAGGGCGTATGCGTTTTTTCCTGAATATATTCAGGAAAAAACGCATACGCCCTTTTTGGCCAACCAAGCAAGCCTGTAAATGAAATCTGCACTACAATGAAGTCTCACTGCCCCCCTGGCAAAAGGGCCATCTGAAAAAAGTGTAAAATCCAGAAAGGTAGGACAGGATATGGAGAACAGGGAGCCTTGTTATGCTGATTGGCAGGATGTAAATTGCCAGCAGCCACCCTGGAGAAGTGTATGGTGTTTCCTGAAACACGAAAGAAACAAAGCAACACAGCCTATGGCACTTCCACTTATGGTCCTATAGCTTACGGAAATTAAAATCAAAAACAGACAGCCACCCCAATATTTGAGACGGCTGTGTTCACAAGAAGCTCGTCTACAGTATCAGGTAAATATCCCAGAAAGCAAAAAATGGATAAAGAACTTGTGGCACGTACGTACAATGCAATATCACTCAGCAATGAAATCTGTGTCATCAGGCCCATAGCGGCATAGTGAGTGGATGCAGGTACGGTGATTCTACGTGAACTACGTCACACAGAAAAAGAAACATCATAAGATATCACGAATACACGGAATGTAAACTTGACTACACATGAACTGAATTACAAAATAGAAAAGGGTCTCAAATTTAGAAAACCAACTAGTGCTTGCTTATGGGGAAAGGTGCCTTGGGGTGCTGCATAAAACCAGAGACTGAAATTAGCACAGATAACTTTCCATAAGCCCAATATGTAATAGACAAGACCTACTCCTTGCTCAACGAAATGGACCCAACACCACATATTCAACGCCTAGGAATATACCTGACTAGGAAGAATCTTAAAACCCATGGATATATATGTCTCCGTAAGAGAATCAAGGGTGTGTACAGCGGCCGAAAGGCAGCAGTGAAAATCCGATAAATCCCATTATCAAAATAAATTTCGAAAACAAAACACAAAGACAGTGAAATAGAGAGCAATTCTTAAATAATTCACTCAGGGCATGTGATGCAACCGGGATTGACCACATCTACACCCAGAGCTGGTTGAGACATAAGGCTGGACACTTCAGGCTGATAGCATTGGTGAGTTTAGGTGAGCAAATGCACACCCTTTGAAGTCATACTGTATGGTACCTATTCCATGGGTCCCAACTCTTCAGGTTCAAGGGATTCTTCCTCCAGCTAAAACATGCATGTGAAACCCACAGTATGGTCCACCGTGTTATGGGGAAATGATTTAAAATGCATCTCAGTTTTCGTATCCTGGTCCTCGGGTTCACCATTCCAGATGATTTACTAACAGTCTCCCTGCTTGGAGAGTCAGTGCCTTTAACCTCCTGTTTGGCACAGCTTGCAATTTCTGTGCAAGATGAACAGGAATAGGGAGAACCAATGAGAGACTAGCTGTAGGTGTCTGCACGGGCAAATGTAACGCTCATTTCCCACCAGGAAGAGGAATTTACCAAAGGCTCAGCATGCCCTGCCCGAAACAGATTAGGGCCTGAAGCAATCCTGCGGTTTTGTGCCCAGTTCACAAGAAAGCGAGTTGAAGAAAGGAGCTCAGGGACACTGTAATTCACAAACCTGCAGAGTTATAAATGACAGCTATCCTCCAAAAATATATTGAAGTAAGCCTGCAAAGGGGACTTGAAAGCGGGGCAGAATTTCAGGAAAACGATTGCAGGGGGTAGACTGGAATTGCCCTGAAAGCATAGGAAAAGAGGCAGAACGTCGACAATGATGCACTTGGCCAAAAAGGGCGTATGCGTTTTTTCCTGAATATATTCAGGAAAAAACGCATACGCCCTTTTTGGCCAACCAAGCAAGCCTGTAAAGGAAATCTGCACTACAATGAAGTCTCACTGCCCCCCGGGCAAGAGGGCCATCTGAAAAAAGTGTAAAATCCAGAAAGGTAGGACAGGATATGGAGAACAGGGAGCCTTGTTATGCTGATTGGCAGGATGTAAATTGCCAGCAGCCAGCCTGGAGAAGTGTATGGTGTTTCCTGAAACACATAAGAAACAAAGCAACACAGTCTATGGCACTTCCACTTATGGTCCTATAGCTTACGGAAATTAAAATCAAAAACAGACAGCCACCCCAATATTTGGGATGGCTGTGTTCACAAGAAGCTCGTCTACAGTAACAGGTAAATATCCCAGAAAGCAAAATATGGATAAAGAAGTTGTGGCACGTACGGGCAATGCAATATCACTCAGCAATGAAATCTGTGTCATCAGGCCCGTAGCGGCATAGTGAGTGGATGCAGGTACGGTGATTCTACGTGAACTACGTCACACAGAAAAAGAAACATCATAAGATATCACGAATACACGGAATGTAAACTTGACTACACATGAACTGAATTACAAAATAGAAAAGGGTCTCAAATTTAGAAAACCAACTAGTGCTTGCTTATGGGGAAAGGTGCGTTGGGGTGCTTCATAAAACCAGAGACTGAAATTAGCACAGATAACTTTCCATAAGCCAAATATGTAATAGACAAGACCTACTCCTTGCTCAACGAAATGGACCCAACACCACATATTCAACGCCTAGGAATATACCTGACTAGGAAGAATCTTAAAACCCATGGATATATATGTCTCCGTAAGAGAATCAAGCGTGTGTACAGCGGCATAAACGCAGCAGTGAAAATCCGATAAATCCCATTATCAAAATAAATTTCAAAAAAAAATCATAAAGACAGTGAAATAGAGAGCAATTCTTAAATAATTCACTCAGGGCATGTGATGCAACCGGGATTTAACACATCTACACCCAGAGCTGGTTGAGACATAAGGCTGGACACTTCAGGCTGATAGCATTGGTGAGTTTCGGTGAGCAAATGCAGACCCTTTGAAGTCATACTGCATGGTACCCATTCCATGGGTCCCAACTCTCCAGGTTCAAGGGATTCTTCCTCCAGCTAAAACATGCATGGGAAACCAAGAGTATCGTCCACCATGTGATTGGGAAATGATTTAAAATGCATCTCAGTTTTCGTATCCTGGTCCTCGGGTTCACCATTCCAGATGCTTTACTAACACTCTCCCCGCTTGGAGAGTCAGTGCCTTTAACCTCCTCTTTGGCACAGCTTGCAATTTCTGTGCAAAATGAACAGGAATAGGGAGAACCAATGAGAGACTAGCTGTAGGTGTCTGCACGGGCAAATGTAACGCTCATTGCCCACCAGGAAGAGGAATTAAACAAAGGCTCAGTGTGCCCTGCTGGAAACAGATTAGGGCCTGAAGCAATCCTGCGGTTTTGTGCCCAGCTCACAAGAAAGCGAGTTGAAGAAAGGAGCTCAGGGGCACTGTAATTCACAAACCTGCAGAGTTATAAATGACAGCTTTCCTCCAAAAATATATTGAAGTAAGCCTGCGAAGGGGACTTGAAAGCGGGGCAGAATTTCAGGAAAACGATTGCAGGGGGTAGACTGGAATTGCCCTGAAAGCATAGGAAAAGAGGCAGAACGTCGACAATGATGCACTTGGCCAAAAAGGGCGTATGCGTTTTTTCCTGAATATATTCAGGAAAAAACGCATACGCCCTTTTTGGCCAACCAAGCAAGCCTGTAAATGAAATCTGCACTACAATGAAGTCTCACTGCCCCCCTGGCAAAAGGGCCATCTGAAAAAAGTGTAAAATCCAGAAAGGTAGGACAGGATATGGAGAACAGGGAGCCTTGTTATGCTGATTGGCAGGATGTAAATTGCCAGCAGCCACCCTGGAGAAGTGTATGGTGTTTCCTGAAACACGAAAGAAACAAAGCAACACAGCCTATGGCACTTCCACTTATGGTCCTATAGCTTACGGAAATTAAAATCAAAAACAGACAGCCACCCCAATATTTGAGACGGCTGTGTTCACAAGAAGCTCGTCTACAGTATCAGGTAAATATCCCAGAAAGCAAAAAATGGATAAAGAACTTGTGGCACGTACGTACAATGCAATATCCCTCAGCAATGAAATCTGTGTCATCAGGCCCATAGCGGCATAGTGAGTGGATGCAGGTACGGTGATTCTACATGAACTACGTCACACAGAAAAAGAAACATCATAAGATATCACGAATACACGGAATGTAAACTTGACTACACATGAACTGAATTACAAAATAGAAAAGGGTCTCAAATTTAGAAAACCAACTAGTGCTTGCTTATGGGGAAAGGTGCCTTGGGGTGCTGCATAAAACCAGAGACTGAAATTAGCACAGATAACTTTCCATAAGCCCAATATGTAATAGACAAGACCTACTCCTTGCTCAACGAAATGGACCCAACACCACATATTCAACGCCTAGGAATATACCTGACTAGGAAGAATCTTAAAACCCATGGATATATATGTCTCCGTAAGAGAATCAAGGGTGTGTACAGCGGCCGAAAGGCAGCAGTGAAAATCCGATAAATCCCATTATCAAAATAAATTTCGAAAACAAAACACAAAGACAGTGAAATAGAGAGCAATTCTTAAATAATTCACTCAGGGCATGTGATGCAACCGGGATTGACCACATCTACACCCAGAGCTGGTTGAGACATAAGGCTGGACACTTCAGGCTGATAGCATTGGTGAGTTTAGGTGAGCAAATGCACACCCTTTGAAGTCATACTGTATGGTACCTATTCCATGGGTCCCAACTCTTCAGGTTCAAGGGATTCTTCCTCCAGCTAAAACATGCATGTGAAACCCACAGTATGGTCCACCGTGTTATGGGGAAATGATTTAAAATGCATCTCAGTTTTCGTATCCTGGTCCTCGGGTTCACCATTCCAGATGATTTACTAACAGTCTCCCTGCTTGGAGAGTCAGTGCCTGTAACCTCCTGTTTGGCACAGCTTGCAATTTCTGTGCAAGATGAACAGGAATAGGGAGAACCAATGAGAGACTAGCTGTAGGTGTCTGCACGGGCAAATGTAACGCTCATTTCCCACCAGGAAGAGGAATTTACCAAAGGCTCAGCATGCCCTGCCCGAAACAGATTAGGGCCTGAAGCAATCCTGTGGTTTTGTGCCCAGTTCACAAGAAAGCGAGTTGAAGAAAGGAGCTCAGGGGCACTGTAATTCACAAACCTGCAGAGTTATAAATGACAGCTATCCTCCAAAAATATATTGAAGTAAGCCTGCGAAGGGGACTTGAAAGCGGGGCAGAATTTCAGGAAAACGATTGCAGGGGGTAGACTGGAATTGCCCTGAAAGCATAGGAAAAGAGGCAGAACGTCGACAATGATGCACTTGGCCAAAAAGGGCGTATGCGTTTTTTCCTGAATATATTCAGGAAAAAACGCATACGCCCTTTTTGGCCAACCAAGCAAGCCTGTAAAGGAAATCTGCACTACAATGAAGTCTCACTGCCCCCCGGGCAAGAGGGCCATCTGAAAAAAGTGTAAAATCCAGAAAGGTAGGACAGGATATGGAGAACAGGGAGCCTTGTTATGCTGATTGGCAGGATGTAAATTGCCAGCAGCCAGCCTGGAGAAGTGTATGGTGTTTCCTGAAACACATAAGAAACAAAGCAACACAGTCTATGGCACTTCCACTTATGGTCCTATAGCTTACGGAAATTAAAATCAAAAACAGACAGCCACCCCAATATTTGGGACGGCTGTGTTCACAAGAAGCTCGTCTACAGTAACAGGTAAATATCCCAGAAAGCAAAATATGGATAAAGAAGTTGTGGCACGTACGTACAATGCAATATCACTCAGCAATGAAATCTGTGTCATCAGGCCCGTAGCGGCATAGTGAGTGGATGCAGGTACGGTGATTCTACGTGAACTACGTCACACAGAAAAAGAAACATCATAAGATATCACTAATACACGGAATGTAAACTTGACTACACATGAACTGAATTACAAAACAGAACAGGGTCTCAAATTTAGAAAACCAACTAGTGCTTGCTTATGGGGAAAGGTGCGTTGGGGTGCTTCATAAAACCAGAGACTGAAATTAGCACAGATAACTTTCCATAAGCCAAATATGTAATAGACAAGACCTACTCCTTGCTCAACGAAATGGACCCAACACCACATATTCAACGCCTAGGAATATACCTGACTAGGAAGAATCTTAAAACCCATGGATATATATGTCTCCGTAAGAGAATCAAGCGTGTGTACAGCGGCATAAACGCAGCAGTGAAAATCCGATAAATCCCATTATCAAAATAAATTTCAAAAAAAAATCATAAAGACAGTGAAATAGAGAGCAATTCTTAAATAATTCACTCAGGGCATGTGATGCAACCGGGATTTAACACATCTACACCCAGAGCTGGTTGAGACATAAGGCTGGACACTTCAGGCTGATAGCATTGGTGAGTTTCGGTGAGCAAATGCAGACCCTTTGAAGTCATACTGCATGGTACCCATTCCATGGGTCCCAACTCTCCAGGTTCAAGGGATTCTTCCTCCAGCTAAAACATGCATGGGAAACCAAGAGTATCGTCCACCATGTGATTGGGAAATGATTTAAAATGCATCTCAGTTTTCGTATCCCGGTCCTCGGGTTCACCATTCCAGATGCTTTACTAACACTCTCCCCGCTTGGAGAGTCAGTGCCTTTAACCTCCTCTTTGGCACAGCTTGCAATTTCTGTGCAAAATGAACAGGAATAGGGAGAACCAATGAGAGACTAGCTGTAGGTGTCTGCACGGGCAAATGTAACGCTCATTGCCCACCAGGAAGAGGAATTAAACAAAGGCTCAGTGTGCCCTGCTGGAAACAGATTAGGGCCTGAAGCAATCCTGCGGTTTTGTGCCCAGCTCACAAGAAAGCGAGTTGAAGAAAGGAGCTCAGGGGCACTGTAATTCACAAACCTGCAGAGTTATAAATGACAGCTTTCCTCCAAAAATATATTGAAGTAAGCCTGCGAAGGGGACTTGAAAGCGGGGCAGAATTTCAGGAAAACGATTGCAGGGGGTAGACTGGAATTGCCCTGAAAGCATAGGAAAAGAGGCAGAACGTCGACAATGATGCACTTGGCCAAAAAGGGCGTATGCGTTTTTTCCTGAATATATTCAGGAAAAAACGCATACGCCCTTTTTGGCCAACCAAGCAAGCCTGTAAATGAAATCTGCACTACAATGAAGTCTCACTGCCCCCCTGGCAAAAGGGCCATCTGAAAAAAGTGTAAAATCCAGAAAGGTAGGACAGGATATGGAGAACAGGGAGCCTTGTTATGCTGATTGGCAGGATGTAAATTGCCAGCAGCCACCCTGGAGAAGTGTATGGTGTTTCCTGAAACACGAAAGAAACAAAGCAACACAGCCTATGGCACTTCCACTTATGGTCCTATAGCTTACGGAAATTAAAATCAAAAACAGACAGCCACCCCAATATTTGAGACGGCTGTGTTCACAAGAAGCTCGTCTACAGTATCAGGTAAATATCCCAGAAAGCAAAAAATGGATAAAGAACTTGTGGCACGTACGTACAATGCAATATCACTCAGCAATGAAATCTGTGTCATCAGGCCCGTAGCGGCATAGTGAGTGGATGCAGGTACGGTGATTCTACGTGAACTACGTCACACAGAAAAAGAAACATCATAAGATATCACGAATACACGGAATGTAAACTTGACTACACATGAACTGAATTACAAAATAGAAAAGGGTCTCAAATTTAGAAAACCAACTAGTGCTTGCTTATGGGGAAAGGTGCCTTGGGGTGCTGCATAAAACCAGAGACTGAAATTAGCACAGATAACTTTCCATAAGCCCAATATGTAATAGACAAGACCTACTCCTTGCTCAACGAAATGGACCCAACACCACATATTCAACGCCTAGGAATATACCTGACTAGGAAGAATCTTAAAACCCATGGATATATATGTCTCCGTAAGAGAATCAAGGGTGTGTACAGCGGCTGAAAGGCAGCAGTGAAAATCCGATAAATCCCATTATCAAAATAAATTTCGAAAACAAAACACAAAGACAGTGAAATAGAGAGCAATTCTTAAATAATTCACTCAGGGCATGTGATGCAACCGGGATTGACCACATCTACACCCAGAGCTGGTTGAGACATAAGGCTGGACACTTCAGGCTGATAGCATTGGTGAGTTTAGGTGAGCAAATGCACACCCTTTGAAGTCATACTGTATGGTACCTATTCCATGGGTCCCAACTCTTCAGGTTCAAGGGATTCTTCCTCCAGCTAAAACATGCATGTGAAACCCACAGTATGGTCCACCGTGTTATGGGGAAATGATTTAAAATGCATCTCAGTTTTCGTATCCTGGTCCTCGGGTTCACCATTCCAGATGATTTACTAACAGTCTCCCTGCTTGGAGAGTCAGTGCCTTTAACCTCCTGTTTGGCACAGCTTGCAATTTCTGTGCAAGATGAACAGGAATAGGGAGAACCAATGAGAGACTAGCTGTAGGTGTCTGCACAGGCAAATGTAAGGCTCATTTCCCACCAGGAAGAGGAATTTACCAAAGGCTCAGCATGCCCTGCCCGAAACAGATTAGGGCCTGAAGCAATCCTGCGGTTTTGTGCCCAGTTCACAAGAAAGCGAGTTGAAGAAAGGAGCTCAGGGGCACTGTAATTCACAAACCTGCAGAGTTATAAATGACAGCTATCCTCCAAAAATATATTGAAGTAAGCCTGCGAAGGGGACTTGAAAGCGGGGCAGAATTTCAGGAAAACGATTGCAGGGGGTAGACTGGAATTGCCCTGAAAGCATAGGAAAAGAGGCAGAACGTCGACAATGATGCACTTGGCCAAAAAGGGCGTATGCGTTTTTTCCTGAATATATTCAGGAAAAAACGCATACGCCCTTTTTGGCCAACCAAGCAAGCCTGTAAAGGAAATCTGCACTACAATGAAGTCTCACTGCCCCCCGGGCAAGAGGGCCATCTGAAAAAAGTGTAAAATCCAGAAAGGTAGGACAGGATATGGAGAACAGGGAGCCTTGTTATGCTGATTGGCAGGATGTAAATTGCCAGCAGCCAGCCTGGAGAAGTGTATGGTGTTTCCTGAAACACATAAGAAACAAAGCAACACAGTCTATGGCACTTCCACTTATGGTCCTATAGCTTACGGAAATTAAAATCAAAAACAGACAGCCACCCCAATATTTGGGACGGCTGTGTTCACAAGAAGCTCGTCTACAGTAACAGGTAAATATCCCAGAAAGCAAAATATGGATAAAGAAGTTGTGGCACGTACGTACAATGCAATATCACTCAGCAATGAAATCTGTGTCATCAGGCCCGTAGCGGCATAGTGAGTGGATGCAGGTACGGTGATTCTACGTGAACTACGTCACACAGAAAAAGAAACATCATAAGATATCACTAATACACGGAATGTAAACTTGACTACACATGAACTGAATTACAAAACAGAACAGGGTCTCAAATTTAGAAAACCAACTAGTGCTTGCTTATGGGGAAAGGTGCGTTGGGGTGCTTCATAAAACCAGAGACTGAAATTAGCACAGATAACTTTCCATAAGCCAAATATGTAATAGACAAGACCTACTCCTTGCTCAACGAAATGGACCCAACACCACATATTCAACGCCTAGGAATATACCTGACTAGGAAGAATCTTAAAACCCATGGATATATATGTCTCCGTAAGAGAATCAAGCGTGTGTACAGCGGCATAAACGCAGCAGTGAAAATCCGATAAATCCCATTATCAAAATAAATTTCAAAAAAAAATCATAAAGACAGTGAAATAGAGAGCAATTCTTAAATAATTCACTCAGGGCATGTGATGCAACCGGGATTTAACACATCTACACCCAGAGCTGGTTGAGACATAAGGCTGGACACTTCAGGCTGATAGCATTGGTGAGTTTCGGTGAGCAAATGCAGACCCTTTGAAGTCATACTGCATGGTACCCATTCCATGGGTCCCAACTCTCCAGGTTCAAGGGATTCTTCCTCCAGCTAAAACATGCATGGGAAACCAAGAGTATCGTCCACCATGTGATTGGGAAATGATTTAAAATGCATCTCAGTTTTCGTATCCTGGTCCTCGGGTTCACCATTCCAGATGCTTTACTAACACTCTCCCCGCTTGGAGAGTCAGTGCCTTTAACCTCCTCTTTGGCACAGCTTGCAATTTCTGTGCAAAATGAACAGGAATAGGGAGAACCAATGAGAGACTAGCTGTAGGTGTCTGCACGGGCAAATGTAACGCTCATTGCCCACCAGGAAGAGGAATTAAACAAAGGCTCAGTGTGCCCTGCTGGAAACAGATTAGGGCCTGAAGCAATCCTGCGGTTTTGTGCCCAGCTCACAAGAAAGCGAGTTGAAGAAAGGAGCTCAGGGGCACTGTAATTCACAAACCTGCAGAGTTATAAATGACAGCTTTCCTCCAAAAATATATTGAAGTAAGCCTGCGAAGGGGACTTGAAAGCGGGGCAGAATTTCAGGAAAACGATTGCAGGGGGTAGACTGGAATTGCCCTGAAAGCATAGGAAAAGAGGCAGAACGTCGACAATGATGCACTTGGCCAAAAAGGGCGTATGCGTTTTTTCCTGAATATATTCAGGAAAAAACGCATACGCCCTTTTTGGCCAACCAAGCAAGCCTGTAAATGAAATCTGCACTACAATGAAGTCTCACTGCCCCCCTGGCAAAAGGGCCATCTGAAAAAAGTGTAAAATCCAGAAAGGTAGGACAGGATATGGAGAACAGGGAGCCTTGTTATGCTGATTGGCAGGATGTAAATTGCCAGCAGCCACCCTGGAGAAGTGTATGGTGTTTCCTGAAACACGAAAGAAACAAAGCAACACAGCCTATGGCACTTCCACTTATGGTCCTATAGCTTACGGAAATTAAAATCAAAAACAGACAGCCACCCCAATATTTGAGACGGCTGTGTTCACAAGAAGCTCGTCTACAGTATCAGGTAAATATCCCAGAAAGCAAAAAATGGATAAAGAACTTGTGGCACGTACGTACAATGCAATATCACTCAGCAATGAAATCTGTGTCATCAGGCCCGTAGCGGCATAGTGAGTGGATGCAGGTACGGTGATTCTACGTGAACTACGTCACACAGAAAAAGAAACATCATAAGATATCACGAATACACGGAATGTAAACTTGACTACACATGAACTGAATTACAAAATAGAAAAGGGTCTCAAATTTAGAAAACCAACTAGTGCTTGCTTATGGGGAAAGGTGCCTTGGGGTGCTGCATAAAACCAGAGACTGAAATTAGCACAGATAACTTTCCATAAGCCCAATATGTAATAGACAAGACCTACTCCTTGCTCAACGAAATGGACCCAACACCACATATTCAACGCCTAGGAATATACCTGACTAGGAAGAATCTTAAAACCCATGGATATATATGTCTCCGTAAGAGAATCAAGGGTGTGTACAGCGGCCGAAAGGCAGCAGTGAAAATCCGATAAATCCCATTATCAAAATAAATTTCGAAAACAAAACACAAAGACAGTGAAATAGAGCGCAATTCTTAAATAATTCACTCAGGGCATGTGATGCAACCGGGATTGACCACATCTACACCCAGAGCTGGTTGAGACATAAGGCTGGACACTTCAGGCTGATAGCATTGGTGAGTTTAGGTGAGCAAATGCACACCCTTTGAAGTCATACTGTATGGTACCTATTCCATGGGTCCCAACTCTTCAGGTTCAAGGGATTCTTCCTCCAGCTAAAACATGCATGTGAAACCCACAGTATGGTCCACCGTGTTATGGGGAAATGATTTAAAATGCATCTCAGTTTTCGTATCCTGGTCCTCGGGTTCACCATTCCAGATGATTTACTAACAGTCTCCCTGCTTGGAGAGTCAGTGCCTGTAACCTCCTGTTTGGCACAGCTTGCAATTTCTGTGCAAGATGAACAGGAATAGGGAGAACCAATGAGAGACTAGCTGTAGGTGTCTGCACGGGCTAATGTAACGCTCATTTCCCACCAGGAAGAGGAATTTACCAAAGGCTCAGCATGCCCTGCCCGAAACAGATTAGGGCCTGAAGCAATCCTGTGGTTTTGTGCCCAGTTCACAAGAAAGCGAGTTGAAGAAACGAGCTCAGGGGCACTGTAATTCACAAACCTGCAGAGTTATAAATGACAGCTATCCTCCAAAAATATATTGAAGTAAGCCTGCGAAGGGGACTTGAAAGCGGGGCAGAATTTCAGGAAAACGATTGCAGGGGGTAGACTGGAATTGCCCTGAAAGCATAGGAAAAGAGGCAGAACGTCGACAATGATGCACTTGGCCAAAAAGGGCGTATGCGTTTTTTCCTGAATATATTCAGGAAAAAACGCATACGCCCTTTTTGGCCAACCAAGCAAGCCTGTAAAGGAAATCTGCACTACAATGAAGTCTCACTGCCCCCCGGGCAAGAGGGCCATCTGAAAAAAGTGTAAAATCCAGAAAGGTAGGACAGGATATGGAGAACAGGGAGCCTTGTTATGCTGATTGGCAGGATGTAAATTGCCAGCAGCCAGCCTGGAGAAGTGTATGGTGTTTCCTGAAACACATAAGAAACAAAGCAACACAGTCTATGGCACTTCCACTTATGGTCCTATAGCTTACGGAAATTAAAATCAAAAACAGACAGCCACCCCAATATTTGGGACGGCTGTGTTCACAAGAAGCTCGTCTACAGTAACAGGTAAATATCCCAGAAAGCAAAATATGGATAAAGAAGTTGTGGCACGTACGTGCAATGCAATATCACTCAGCAATGAAATCTGTGTCATCAGGCCCGTAGCGGCATAGTGAGTGGATGCAGGTACGGTGATTCTACGTGAACTACGTCACACAGAAAAAGAAACATCATAAGATATCACTAATACACGGAATGTAAACTTGACTACACATGAACTGAATTACAAAACAGAACAGGGTCTCAAATTTAGAAAACCAACTAGTGCTTGCTTATGGGGAAAGGTGCGTTGGGGTGCTTCATAAAACCAGAGACTGAAATTAGCACAGATAACTTTCCATAAGCCAAATATGTAATAGACAAGACCTACTCCTTGCTCAACGAAATGGACCCAACACCACATATTCAACGCCTAGGAATATACCTGACTAGGAAGAATCTTAAAACCCATGGATATATATGTCTCCGTAAGAGAATCAAGCGTGTGTACAGCGGCATAAACGCAGCAGTGAAAATACGATAAATCCCATTATCAAAATAAATTTCAAAAAAAAATCATAAAGACAGTGAAATAGAGAGCAATTCTTAAATAATTCACTCAGGGCATGTGATGCAACCGGGATTTAACACATCTACACCCAGAGCTGGTTGAGACATAAGGCTGGACACTTCAGGCTGATAGCATTGGTGAGTTTCGGTGAGCAAATGCAGACCCTTTGAAGTCATACTGCATGGTACCCATTCCATGGGTCCCAACTCTCCAGGTTCAAGGGATTCTTCCTCCAGCTAAAACATGCATGGGAAACCAAGAGTATCGTCCCCCATGTGATTGGGAAATGATTTAAAATGCATCTCAGTTTTCGTATCCTGGTCCTCGGGTTCACCATTCCAGATGCTTTACTAACACTCTCCCCGCTTGGAGAGTCAGTGCCTTTAACCTCCTCTTTGGCACAGCTTGCAATTTCTGTGCAAAATGTACAGGAATAGGGAGAACCAATGAGAGACTAGCTGTAGGTGTCTGCACGGGCAAATGTAACGCTCATTGCCCACCAGGAAGAGGAATTAAACAAAGGCTCAGTGTGCCCTGCTGGAAACAGATTAGGGCCTGAAGCAATCCTGCGGTTTTGTGCCCAGCTCACAAGAAAGCGAGTTGAAGAAAGGAGCTCAGGGGCACTGTAATTCACAAACCTGCAGAGTTATAAATGACAGCTTTCCTCCAAAAATATATTGAAGTAAGCCTGCGAAGGGGACTTGAAAGCGGGGCAGAATTTCAGGAAAACGATTGCAGGGGGTAGACTGGAATTGCCCTGAAAGCATAGGAAAAGAGGCAGAACGTCGACAATGATGCACTTGGCCAAAAAGGGCGTATGCGTTTTTTCCTGAATATATTCAGGAAAAAACGCATACGCCCTTTTTGGCCAACCAAGCAAGCCTGTAAATGAAATCTGCACTACAATGAAGTCTCACTGCCCCCCTGGCAAAAGGGCCATCTGAAAAAAGTGTAAAATCCAGAAAGGTAGGACAGGATATGGAGAACAGGGAGCCTTGTTATGCTGATTGGCAGGATGTAAATTGCCAGCAGCCACCCTGGAGAAGTGTATGGTGTTTCCTGAAACACGAAAGAAACAAAGCAACACAGCCTATGGCACTTCCACTTATGGTCCTATAGCTTACGGAAATTAAAATCAAAAACAGACAGCCACCCCAATATTTGAGACGGCTGTGTTCACAAGAAGCTCGTCTACAGTATCAGGTAAATATCCCAGAAAGCAAAAAATGGATAAAGAACTTGTGGCACGTACGTACAATGCAATATCACTCAGCAATGAAATCTGTGTCATCAGGCCCGTAGCGGCATAGTGAGTGGATGCAGGTACGGTGATTCTACGTGAACTACGTCACACAGAAAAAGAAACATCATAAGATATCACGAATACACGGAATGTAAACTTGACTACACATGAACTGAATTACAAAATAGAAAAGGGTCTCAAATTTAGAAAACCAACTAGTGCTTGCTTATGGGGAAAGGTGCCTTGGGGTGCTGCATAAAACCAGAGACTGAAATTAGCACAGATAACTTTCCATAAGCCCAATATGTAATAGACAAGACCTACTCCTTGCTCAACGAAATGGACCCAACACCACATATTCAACGCCTAGGAATATACCTGACTAGGAAGAATCTTAAAACCCATGGATATATATGTCTCCGTAAGAGAATCAAGGGTGTGTACAGCGGCCGAAAGGCAGCAGTGAAAATCCGATAAATCCCATTATCAAAATAAATTTCGAAAACAAAACACAAAGACAGTGAAATAGAGAGCAATTCTTAAATAATTCACTCAGGGCATGTGATGCAACCGGGATTGACCACATCTACACCCAGAGCTGGTTGAGACATAAGGCTGGACACTTCAGGCTGATAGCATTGGTGAGTTTAGGTGAGCAAATGCACACCCTTTGAAGTCATACTGTATGGTACCTATTCCATGGGTCCCAACTCTTCAGGTTCAAGGGATTCTTCCTCCAGCTAAAACATGCATGTGAAACCCACAGTATGGTCCACCGTGTTATGGGGAAATGATTTAAAATGCATCTCAGTTTTCGTATCCTGGTCCTCGGGTTCACCATTCCAGATGATTTACTAACAGTCTCCCTGCTTGGAGAGTCAGTGCCTTTAACCTCCTGTTTGGCACACCTTGCAATTTCTGTGCAAGATGAACAGGAATAGGGAGAACCAATGAGAGACTAGCTGTAGGTGTCTGCACGGGCAAATGTAACGCTCATTTCCCACCAGGAAGAGGAATTTACCAAAGGCTCAGCATGCCCTGCCCGAAACAGATTAGGGCCTGAAGCAATCCTGCGGTTTTGTGCCCAGTTCACAAGAAATCGAGTTGAAGAAAGGAGCTCAGGGACACTGTAATTCACAAACCTGCAGAGTTATAAATGACAGCTATCCTCCAAAAATATATTGAAGTAAGCCTGCGAAGGGGACTTGAAAGCGGGGCAGAATTTCAGGAAAACGATTGCAGGGGGTAGACTGGAATTGCCCTGAAAGCATAGGAAAAGAGGCAGAACGTCGACAATGATGCACTTGGCCAAAAAGGGCGTATGCGTTTTTTCCTGAATATATTCAGGAAAAAACGCATACGCCCTTTTTGGCCAACCAAGCAAGCCTGTAAAGGAAATCTGCACTACAATGAAGTCTCACTGCCCCCCGGGCAAGAGGGCCATCTGAAAAAAGTGTAAAATCCAGAAAGGTAGGACAGGATATGGAGAACATGAGCCTTGTTATGCTGATTGGCAGGATGTAAATTGCCAGCAGCCAGCCTGGAGAAGTGTATGGTGTTTCCTGAAACACATAAGAAACAAAGCAACACAGTCTATGGCACTTCCACTTATGGTCCTATAGCTTACGGAAATTAAAATCAAAAACAGACAGCCACCCCAATATTTGGGACGGCTGTGTTCACAAGAAGCTCGTCTACAGTAACAGGTAAATATCCCAGAAAGCAAAATATGGATAAAGAAGTTGTGGCACGTACGTACAATGCAATATCACTCAGCAATGAAATCTGTGTCATCAGGCCCGTAGCGGCATAGTGAGTGGATGCAGGTACGGTGATTCTACGTGAACTACGTCACACAGAAAAAGAAACATCATAAGATATCACGAATACACGGAATGTAAACTTGACTACACATGAACTGAATTACAAAATAGAAAAGGGTCTCAAATTTAGAAAACCAACTAGTGCTTGCTTATGGGGAAAGGTGCGTTGGGGTGCTTCATAAAACCAGAGACTGAAATTAGCACAGATAACTTTCCATAAGCCAAATATGTAATAGACAATACCTACTCCTTGCTCAACGAAATGGACCCAACACCACATATTCAACGCCTAGGAATATACCTGACTAGGAAGAATCTTAAAACCCATGGATATATATGTCTCCGTAAGAGAATCAAGCGTGTGTACAGCGGCCGAAACGCAGCAGTGAAAATCCGATAAATCCCATTATCAAAATAAATTTCAAAAAAAAATCATAAAGACAGTGAAATAGAGAGCAATTCTTAAATAATTCACTCAGGGCATGTGATGCAACCGGGATTGACCACATCTACACCCAGAGCTGGTTGAGACATAAGGCTGGACACTTCAGGCTGATAGCATTGGTGAGTTTCGGTAAGCAAATGCAGACCCTTTGAAGTCATACTGCATGGTACCCATTCCATGGGTCCCAACTCTCCAGGTTCAAGGGATTCTTCCTCCAGCTAAAACATGCATGGGAAACCAAGAGTATCGTCCACCATGTGATTGGGAAATGATTTAAAATGCATCTCAGTTTTCGTATCCTGGTCCTCGGGTTCACCATTCCAGATGCTTTACTAACACTCTCCCCGCTTGGAGAGTCAGTGCCTTTAACCTCCTCTTTGGCACAGCTTGCAATTTCTGTGCAAAATGAACAGGAATAGGGAGAACCAATGAGAGACTAGCTGTAGGTGTCTGCACGGGCAAATGTAACGCTCATTGCCCACCAGGAAGAGGAATTAAACAAAGGCTCAGTGTGCCCTGCTGGAAACAGATTAGGGCCTGAAGCAATCCTGCGGTTTTGTGCCCAGCTCACAAGAAAGCGAGTTGAAGAAAGGAGCTCAGGGGCACTGTAATTCACAAACCTGCAGAGTTATAAATGACAGCTTTCCTCCAAAAATATATTGAAGTAAGCCTGCGAAGGGGACTTGAAAGCGGGGCAGAATTTCAGGAAAACGATTGCAGGGGGTAGACTGGAATTGCCCTGAAAGCATAGGAAAAGAGGCAGAACGTCGACAATGATGCACTTGGCCAAAAAGGGCGTATGCGTTTTTTCCTGAATATATTCAGGAAAAAACGCATACGCCCTTTTTGGCCAACCAAGCAAGCCTGTAAATGAAATCTGCACTACAATGAAGTCTCACTGCCCCCCTGGCAAAAGGGCCATCTGAAAAAAGTGTAAAATCCAGAAAGGTAGGACAGGATATGTAGAACAGGGAGCCTTGTTATGCTGATTGGCAGGATGTAAATTGCCAGCAGCCACCCTGGAGAAGTGTATGGTGTTTCCTGAAACACGAAAGAAACAAAGCAACACAGCCTATGGCACTTCCACTTATGGTCCTATAGCTTACGGAAATTAAAATCAAAAACAGACAGCCACCCCAATATTTGAGACGGCTGTGTTCACAAGAAGCTCGTCTACAGTATCAGGTAAATATCCCAGAAAGCAAAAAATGGATAAAGAACTTGTGGCACGTACGTACAATGCAATATCACTCAGCAATGAAATCTGTGTCATCAGGCCCATAGCGGCATAGTGAGTGGATGCAGGTACGGTGATTCTACGTGAACTACGTCACACAGAAAAAGAAACATCATAAGATATCACGAATACACGGAATGTAAACTTGACTACACATGAACTGAATTACAAAATAGAAAAGGGTCTCAAATTTAGAAAACCAACTAGTGCTTGCTTATGGGGAAAGGTGCCTTGGGGTGCTGCATAAAACCAGAGACTGAAATTAGCACAGATAACTTTCCATAAGCCCAATATGTAATAGACAAGACCTACTCCTTGCTCAACGAAATGGACCCAACACCACATATTCAACGCCTAGGAATATACCTGACTAGGAAGAATCTTAAAACCCATGGATATATATGTCTCCGTAAGAGAATCAAGGGTGTGTACAGCGGCCGAAAGGCAGCAGTGAAAATCCGATAAATCCCATTATCAAAATAAATTTCGAAAACAAAACACAAAGACAGTGAAATAGAGAGCAATTCTTAAATAATTCACTCAGGGCATGTGATGCAACCGGGATTGACCACATCTACACCCAGAGCTGGTTGAGACATAAGGCTGGACACTTCAGGCTGATAGCATTGGTGAGTTTAGGTGAGCAAATGCACACCCTTTGAAGTCATACTGCATGGTACCCATTCCATGGGTCCCAACTCTCCAGGTTCAAGGGATTCTTCCTCCAGCTAAAACATGCATGGGAAACCAAGAGTATCGTCCACCATGTGATTGGGAAATGATTTAAAATGCATCTCAGTTTTCGTATCCTGGTCCTCGGGTTCACCATTCCAGATGCTTTACTAACACTCTCCCCGCTTGGAGAGTCAGTGCCTTTAACCTCCTCTTTGGCACAGCTTGCAATTTCTGTGCAAAATGAACAGGAATAGGGAGAACCAATGAGAGACTAGCTGTAGGTGTCTGCACGGGCAAATGTAACGCTCATTGCCCACCAGGAAGAGGAATTAAACAAAGGCTCAGTGTGCCCTGCTGGAAACAGATTAGGGCCTGAAGCAATCCTGCGGTTTTGTGCCCAGCTCACAAGAAAGCGAGTTGAAGAAAGGAGCTCAGGGGCACTGTAATTCACAAACCTGCAGAGTTATAAATGACAGCTTTCCTCCAAAAATATATTGAAGTAAGCCTGCGAAGGGGACTTGAAAGCGGGGCAGAATTTCAGGAAAACGATTGCAGGGGGTAGACTGGAATTGCCCTGAAAGCATAGGAAAAGAGGCAGAACGTCGACAATGATGCACTTGGCCAAAAAGGGCGTATGCGTTTTTTCCTGAATATGTTCAGGATAAAACGCATACGCCCTTTTTGGCCAACCAAGCAAGCCTGTAAATGAAATCTGCACTACAATGAAGTCTCACTGCCCCCCTGGCAAAAGGGCCATCTGAAAAAAGTGTAAAATCCAGAAAGGTAGGACAGGATATGGAGAACAGGGAGCCTTGTTATGCTGATTGGCAGGATGTAAATTGCCAGCAGCCACCCTGGAGAAGTGTATGGTGTTTCCTGAAACACGAAAGAAACAAAGCAACACAGCCTATGGCACTTCCACTTATGGTCCTATAGCTTACGGAAATTAAAATCAAAAACAGACAGCCACCCCAATATTTGAGACGGCTGTGTTCACAAGAAGCTCGTCTACAGTATCAGGTAAATATCCCAGAAAGCAAAAAATGGATAAAGAACTTGTGGCACGTACGTACAATGCAATATCACTCAGCAATGAAATCTGTGTCATCAGGCCCATAGCGGCATAGTGAGTGGATGCAGGTACGGTGATTCTACGTGAACTACGTCACACAGAAAAAGAAACATCATAAGATATCACGAATACACGGAATGTAAACTTGACTACACATGAACTGAATTACAAAATAGAAAAGGGTCTCAAATTTAGAAAACCAACTAGTGCTTGCTTATGGGGAAAGGTGCCTTGGGGTGCTGCATAAAACCAGAGACTGAAATTAGCACAGATAACTTTCCATAAGCCCAATATGTAATAGACAAGACCTACTCCTTGCTCAACGAAATGGACCCAACACCACATATTCAACGCCTAGGAATATACCTGACTAGGAAGAATCTTAAAACCCATGGATATATATGTCTCCGTAAGAGAATCAAGCGTGTGTACAGCGGCCGAAACGCAGCAGTGAAAATCCGATAAATCCCATTATCAAAATAAATTTCAAAAAAAAATCATAAAGACAGTGAAATAGAGAGCAATTCTTAAATAATTCACTCAGGGCATGTGATGCAACCGGGATTTAACACATCTACACCCAGAGCTGGTTGAGACATAAGGCTGGACACTTCAGGCTGATAGCATTGGTGAGTTTCGGTGAGCAAATGCAGACCCTTTGAAGTCATACTGCATGGTACCCATTCCATGGGTCCCAACTCTCCAGGTTCAAGGGATTCTTCCTCCAGCTAAAACATGCATGGGAAACCAAGAGTATCGTCCACCATGTGATTGGGAAATGATTTAAAATGCATCTCAGTTTTCGTATCCTGGTCCTCGGGTTCACCATTCCAGATGCTTTACTAACACTCTCCCCGCTTGGAGAGTCAGTGCCTTTAACCTCCTCTTTGGCACAGCTTGCAATTTCTGTGCAAAATGAACAGGAATAGGGAGAACCAATGAGAGACTAGCTGTAGGTGTCTGCACGGGCAAATGTAACGCTCATTGCCCACCAGGAAGAGGAATTAAACAAAGGCTCAGTGTGCCCTGCTGGAAACAGATTAGGGCCTGAAGCAATCCTGCGGTTTTGTGCCCAGCTCACAAGAAAGCGAGTTGAAGAAAGGAGCTCAGGGGCACTGTAATTCACAAACCTGCAGAGTTATAAATGACAGCTTTCCTCCAAAAATATATTGAAGTAAGCCTGCGAAGGGGACTTGAAAGCGGGGCAGAATTTCAGGAAAACGATTGCAGGGGGTAGACTGGAATTGCCCTGAAAGCATAGGAAAAGAGGCAGAACGTCGACAATGATGCACTTGGCCAAAAAGGGCGTATGCGTTTTTTCCTGAATATATTCAGGAAAAAACGCATACGCCCTTTTTGGCCAACCAAGCAAGCCTGTAAATGAAATCTGCACTACAATGAAGTCTCACTGCCCCCCTGGCAAAAGGGCCATCTGAAAAAAGTGTAAAATCCAGAAAGGTAGGACAGGATATGTAGAACAGGGAGCCTTGTTATGCTGATTGGCAGGATGTAAATTGCCAGCAGCCACCCTGGAGAAGTGTATGGTGTTTCCTGAAACACGAAAGAAACAAAGCAACACAGCCTATGGCACTTCCACTTATGGTCCTATAGCTTACGGAAATTAAAATCAAAAACAGACAGCCACCCCAATATTTGAGACGGCTGTGTTCACAAGAAGCTCGTCTACAGTATCAGGTAAATATCCCAGAAAGCAAAAAATGGATAAAGAACTTGTGGCACGTACGTACAATGCAATATCACTCAGCAATGAAATCTGTGTCATCAGGCCCATAGCGGCATAGTGAGTGGATGCAGGTACGGTGATTCTACGTGAACTACGTCACACAGAAAAAGAAACATCATAAGATATCACGAATACACGGAATGTAAACTTGACTACACATGAACTGAATTACAAAATAGAAAAGGGTCTCAAATTTAGAAAACCAACTAGTGCTTGCTTATGGGGAAAGGTGCCTTGGGGTGCTGCATAAAACCAGAGACTGAAATTAGCACAGATAACTTTCCATAAGCCCAATATGTAATAGACAAGACCTACTCCTTGCTCAACGAAATGGACCCAACACCACATATTCAACGCCTAGGAATATACCTGACTAGGAAGAATCTTAAAACCCATGGATATATATGTCTCCGTAAGAGAATCAAGGGTGTGTACAGCGGCCGAAAGGCAGCAGTGAAAATCCGATAAATCCCATTATCAAAATAAATTTCGAAAACAAAACACAAAGACAGTGAAATAGAGAGCAATTCTTAAATAATTCACTCAGGGCATGTGATGCAACCGGGATTGACCACATCTACACCCAGAGCTGGTTGAGACATAAGGCTGGACACTTCAGGCTGATAGCATTGGTGAGTTTAGGTGAGCAAATGCACACCCTTTGAAGTCATACTGTATGGTACCTATTCCATGGGTCCCAACTCTTCAGGTTCAAGGGATTCTTCCTCCAGCTAAAACATGCATGTGAAACCCACAGTATGGTCCACCGTGTTATGGGGAAATGATTTAAAATGCATCTCAGTTTTCGTATCCTGGTCCTCGGTTTCACCATTCCAGATGATTTACTAACAGTCTCCCTGCTTGGAGAGTCAGTGCCTTTAACCTCCTGTTTGGCACAGCTTGCAATTTCTGTGCAAGATGAACAGGAATAGGGAGAACCAATGAGAGACTAGCTGTAGGTGTCTGCACGGGCAAATGTAACGCTCATTTCCCACCAGGAAGAGGAATTTACCAAAGGCTCAGCATGCCCTGCCCGAAACAGATTAGGGCCTGAAGCAATCCTGCGTTTTTGTGCCCAGTTCACAAGAAAGCGAGTTGAAGAAAGGAGCTCAGGGGCACTGTAATTCACAAACCTGCAGAGTTATAAATGACAGCTATCCTCCAAAAATATATTGAAGTAAGCCTGCGAAGGGGACTTGAAAGCGGGGCAGAATTTCAGGAAAACGATTGCAGGGGGTAGACTGGAATTGCCCTGAAAGCATAGGAAAAGAGGCAGAACGTCGACAATGATGCACTTGGCCAAAAAGGGCGTATGCGTTTTTTCCTGAATATATTCAGGAAAAAACGCATACGCCCTTTTTGGCCAACCAAGCAAGCCTTTAAAGGAAATCTGCACTACAATGAAGTCTCACTGCCCCCCGGGCAAGAGGGCCATCTGAAAAAAGTGTAAAATCCAGAAAGGTAGGACAGGATATGGAGAACAGGGAGCCTTGTTATGCTGATTGGCAGGATGTAAATTGCCAGCAGCCAGCCTGGAGAAGTGTATGGTGTTTCCTGAAACACATAAGAAACAAAGCAACACAGTCTATGGCACTTCCACTTATGGTCCTATAGCTTACGGAAATTAAAATCAAAAACAGACAGCCACCCCAATATTTGGGACGGCTGTGTTCACAAGAAGCTCGTCTACAGTAACAGGTAAATATCCCAGAAAGCAAAATATGGATAAAGAAGTTGTGGCACGTACGTACAATGCAATATCACTCAGCAATGAAATCTGTGTCATCAGGCCCGTAGCGGCATAGTGAGTGGATGCAGGTACGGTGATTCTACGTGAACTACGTCACACAGAAAAAGAAACATCATAAGATATCACTAATACACGGAATGTAAACTTGACTACACATGAACTGAATTACAAAACAGAACAGGGTCTCAAATTTAGAAAACCAACTAGTGCTTGCTTATGGGGAAAGGTGCGTTGGGGTGCTTCATAAAACCAGAGACTGAAATTAGCACAGATAACTTTCCATAAGCCAAATATGTAATAGACAAGACCTACTCCTTGCTCAACGAAATGGACCCAACACCACATATTCAACGCCTAGGAATATACCTGACTAGGAAGAATCTTAAAACCCATGGATATATATGTCTCCGTAAGAGAATCAAGCGTGTGTACAGCGGCATAAACGCAGCAGTGAAAATCCGATAAATCCCATTATCAAAATAAATTTCAAAAAAAAATCATAAAGACAGTGAAATAGAGAGCAATTCTTAAATAATTCACTCAGGGCATGTGATGCAACCGGGATTTAACACATCTACACACAGAGCTGGTTGAGACATAAGGCTGGACACTTCAGGCTGATAGCATTGGTGAGTTTCGGTGAGCAAATGCAGACCCTTTGAAGTCATACTGCATGGTACCCATTCCATGGGTCCCAACTCTCCAGGTTCAAGGGATTCTTCCTCCAGCTAAAACATGCATGGGAAACCAAGAGTATCGTCCACCATGTGATTGGGAAATGATTTAAAATGCATCTCAGTTTTCGTATCCTGGTCCTCGGGTTCACCATTCCAGATGCTTTACTAACACTCTCCCCGCTTGGAGAGTCAGTGCCTTTAACCTCCTCTTTGGCACAGCTTGCAATTTCTGTGCAAAATGAACAGGAATAGGGAGAACCAATGAGAGACTAGCTGTAGGTGTCTGCACGGGCAAATGTAACACTCATTGCCCACCAGGAAGAGGAATTAAACAAAGGCTCAGTGTGCCCTGCTGGAAACAGATTAGGGCCTGAAGCAATCCTGCGGTTTTGTGCCCAGCTCACAAGAAAGCGAGTTGAAGAAAGGAGCTCAGGGGCACTGTAATTCACAAACCTGCAGAGTTATAAATGACAGCTTTCCTCCAAAAATATATTGAAGTAAGCCTGCGAAGGGGACTTGAAAGCGGGGCAGAATTTCAGGAAAACGATTGCAGGGGGTAGACTGGAATTGCCCTGAAAGCATAGGAAAAGAGGCAGAACGTCGACAATGATGCACTTGGCCAAAAAGGGCGTATGCGTTTTTTCCTGAATATATTCAGGAAAAAACGCATACGCCCTTTTTGGCCAACCAAGCAAGCCTGTAAATGAAATCTGCACTACAATGAAGTCTCACTGCCCCCCTGGCAAAAGGGCCATCTGAAAAAAGTGTAAAATCCAGAAAGGTAGGACAGGATATGGAGAACAGGGAGCCTTGTTATGCTGATTGGCAGGATGTAAATTGCCAGCAGCCACCCTGGAGAAGTGTATGGTGTTTCCTGAAACACGAAAGAAACAAAGCAACACAGCCTATGGCACTTCCACTTATGGTCCTATAGCTTACGGAAATTAAAATCAAAAACAGACAGCCACCCCAATATTTGAGACGGCTGTGTTCACAAGAAGCTCGTCTACAGTATCAGGTAAATATCCCAGAAAGCAAAAAATGGATAAAGAACTTGTGGCACGTACGTACAATGCAATATCACTCAGCAATGAAATCTGTGTCATCAGGCCCATAGCGGCATAGTGAGTGGATGCAGGTACGGTGATTCTACGTGAACTACGTCACACAGAAAAAGAAACATTATAAGATATCACGAATACACGGAATGTAAACTTGACTACACATGAACTGAATTACAAAATAGAAAAGGGTCTCAAATTTAGAAAACCAACTAGTGCTTGCTTATGGGGAAAGGTGCCTTGGGGTGCTGCATAAAACCAGAGACTGAAATTAGCACAGATAACTTTCCATAAGCCCAATATGTAATAGACAAGACCTACTCCTTGCTCAACGAAATGGACCCAACACCACATATTCAACGCCTAGGAATATACCTGACTAGGAAGAATCTTAAAACCCATGGATATATATGTCTCCGTAAGAGAATCAAGGGTGTGTACAGCGGCCGAAAGGCAGCAGTGAAAATCCGATAAATCCCATTATCAAAATAAATTTCGAAAACAAAACACAAAGACAGTGAAATAGAGAGCAATTCTTAAATAATTCACTCAGGGCATGTGATGCAACCGGGATTGACCACATCTACACCCAGAGCTGGTTGAGACATAAGGCTGGACACTTCAGGCTGATAGCATTGGTGAGTTTAGGTGAGCAAATGCACACCCTTTGAAGTCATACTGTATGGTACCTATTCCATGGGTCCCAACTCTTCAGGTTCAAGGGATTCTTCCTCCAGCTAAAACATGCATGTGAAACCCACAGTATGGTCCACCGTGTTATGGGGAAATGATTTAAAATGCATCTCAGTTTTCGTATCCTGGTCCTCGGGTTCACCATTCCAGATGATTTACTAACAGTCTCCCTGCTTGGAGAGTCAGTGCCTGTAACCTCCTGTTTGGCACAGCTTGCAATTTCTGTGCAAGATGAACAGGAATAGGGAGAACCAATGAGAGACTAGCTGTAGGTGTCTGCACGGGCAAATGTAACGCTCATTTCCCACCAGGAAGAGGAATTTACCAAAGGCTCAGCATGCCCTGCCCGAAACAGATTAGGGCCTGAAGCAATCCTGTGGTTTTGTGCCCAGTTCACAAGAAAGCGAGTTGAAGAAAGGAGCTCAGGGGCACTGTAATTCACAAACCTGCAGAGTTATAAATGACAGCTATCCTCCAAAAATATATTGAAGTAAGCCTGCGAAGGGGACTTGAAAGCGGGGCAGAATTTCAGGAAAACGATTGCAGGGGGTAGACTGGAATTGCCCTGAAAGCATAGGAAAAGAGGCAGAACGTCGACAATGATGCACTTGGCCAAAAAGGGCGTATACGTTTTTTCCTGAATATATTCAGGAAAAAACGCATACGCCCTTTTTGGCCAACCAAGCAAGCCTGTAAAGGAAATCTGCACTACAATGAAGTCTCACTGCCCCCCGGGCAAGAGGGCCATCTGAAAAAAGTGTAAAATCCAGAAAGGTAGGACAGGATATGGAGAACAGGGAGCCTTGTTATGCTGATTGGCAGGATGTAAATTGCCAGCAGCCAGCCTGGAGAAGTGTATGGTGTTTCCTGAAACACATAAGAAACAAAGCAACACAGTCTATGGCACTTCCACTTATGGTCCTATAGCTTACGGAAATTAAAATCAAAAACAGACAGCCACCCCAATATTTGGGACGGCTGTGTTCACAAGAAGCTCGTCTACAGTAACAGGTAAATATCCCAGAAAGCAAAATATGGATAAAGAAGTTGTGGCACGTACGTACAATGCAATATCACTCAGCAATGAAATCTGTGTCAACAGGCCCGTAGCGGCATAGTGAGTGGATGCAGGTACGGTGATTCTACGTGAACTACGTCACACAGAAAAAGAAACATCATAAGATATCACGAATACACGGAATGTAAACTTGACTACACATGAACTGAATTACAAAATAGAAAAGGGTCTCAAATTTAGAAAACCAACTAGTGCTTGCTTATGGGGAAAGGTGCCTTGGGGTGCTGCATAAAACCAGAGACTGAAATTAGCACAGATAACTTTCCATAAGCCCAATATGTAATAGACAAGACCTACTCCTTGCTCAACGAAATGGACCCAACACCACATATTCAACGCCTAGGAATATACCTGACTAGGAAGAATCTTAAAACCCATGGATATATATGTCTCCGTAAGAGAATCAAGGGTGTGTACAGCGGCCGAAAGGCAGCAGTGAAAATCCGATAAATCCCATTATCAAAATAAATTTCGAAAACAAAACACAAAGACAGTGAAATAGAGAGCAATTCTTAAATAATTCACTCAGGGCATGTGATGCAACCGGGATTGACCACATCTACACCCAGAGCTGGTTGAGACATAAGGCTGGACACTTCAGGCTGATAGCATTGGTGAGTTTAGGTGAGCAAATGCACACCCTTTGAAGTCATACTGTATGGTACCTATTCCATGGGTCCCAACTCTTCAGGTTCAAGGGATTCTTCCTCCAGCTAAAACATGCATGTGAAACCCACAGTATGGTCCACCGTGTTATGGGGAAATGATTTAAAATGCATCTCAGTTTTCGTATCCTGGTCCTCGGGTTCACCATTCCAGATGATTTACTAACAGTCTCCCTGCTTGGAGAGTCAGTGCCTGTAACCTCCTGTTTGGCACAGCTTGCAATTTCTGTGCAAGATGAACAGGAATAGGGAGAACCAATGAGAGACTAGCTGTAGGTGTCTGCACGGGCAAATGTAACGCTCATTTCCCACCAGGAAGAGGAATTTACCAAAGGCTCAGCATGCCCTGCCCGAAACAGATTAGGGCCTGAAGCAATCCTGCGGTTTTGTGCCCAGTTCACAAGAAAGCGAGTTGAAGAAAGGAGCTCAGGGGCACTGTAATTCACAAACCTGCAGAGTTATAAATGACAGCTTTCCTCCAAAAATATATTGAAGTAAGCCTGCGAAGGGGACTTGAAAGCGGAGCAGAATTTCAGGAAAACGATTGCAGGGGGTAGACTGGAATTGCCCTGAAAGCATAGGAAAAGAGGCAGAACGTCGACAATGATGCACTTGGCCAAAAAGGGCGTATGCGTTTTTTCCTGAATATATTCAGGAAAAAACGCATACGCCCTTTTTGGCCAACCAAGCAAGCCTGTAAAGGAAATCTGCACTACAATGAAGTCTCACTGCCCCCCGGGCAAGAGGGCCATCTGAAAAAAGTGTAAAATCCAGAAAGGTAGGACAGGATATGGAGAACAGGGAGCCTTGTTATGCTGATTGGCAGGATGTAAATTGCCAGCAGCCAGCCTGGAGAAGTGTATGGTGTTTCCTGAAACACATAAGAAACAAAGCAACACAGTCTATGGCACTTCCACTTATGGTCCTATAGCTTACGGAAATTAAAATCAAAAACAGACAGCCACCCCAATATTTGGGACGGCTGTGTTCACAAGAAGCTCGTCTACAGTAACAGGTAAATATCCCAGAAAGCAAAATATGGATAAAGAAGTTGTGGCACGTACGTACAATGCAATATCACTCAGCAATGAAATCTGTGTCATCAGGCCCGTAGCGGCATAGTGAGTGGATGCAGGTACGGTGATTCTACGTGAACTACGTCACACAGAAAAAGAAACATCATAAGATATCACTAATACACGGAATGTAAACTTGACTACACATGAACTGAATTACAAAACAGAACAGGGTCTCAAATTTAGAAAACCAACTAGTGCTTGCTTATGGGGAAAGGTGCGTTGGGGTGCTTCATAAAACCAGAGACTGAAATTAGCACAGATAACTTTCCATAAGCCAAATATGTAATAGACAAGACCTACTCCTTGCTCAACGAAATGGACCCAACACCACATATTCAACGCCTAGGAATATACCTGACTAGGAAGAATCTTAAAACCCATGGATATATATGTCTCCGTAAGAGAATCAAGCGTGTGTACAGCGGCATAAACGCAGCAGTGAAAATCCGATAAATCCCATTATCAAAATAAATTTCAAAAAAAAATCATAAAGACAGTGAAATAGAGAGCAATTCTTAAATAATTCACTCAGGGCATGTGATGCAACCGGGATTTAACACATCTACACCCAGAGCTGGTTGAGACATAAGGCTGGACACTTCAGGCTGATAGCATTGGTGAGTTTCGGTGAGCAAATGCAGACCCTTTGAAGTCATACTGCATGGTACCCATTCCATGGGTCCCAACTCTCCAGGTTCAAGGGATTCTTCCTCCAGCTAATACATGCATGGGAAACCAAGAGTATCGTCCACCATGTGATTGGGAAATGATTTAAAATGCATCTCAGTTTTCGTATCCTGGTCCTCGGGTTCACCATTCCAGATGCTTTACTAACACTCTCCCCGCTTGGAGAGTCAGTGCCTTTAACCTCCTCTTTGGCACAGCTTGCAATTTCTGTGCAAAATGAACAGGAATAGGGAGAACCAATGAGAGACTAGCTGTAGGTGTCTGCACGGGCAAATGTAACGCTCATTGCCCACCAGGAAGAGGAATTAAACAAAGGCTCAGTGTGCCCTGCTGGAAACAGATTAGGGCCTGAAGCAAACCTGCGGTTTTGTGCCCAGCTCACAAGAAAGCGAGTTGAAGAAAGGAGCTCAGGGGCACTGTAATTCACAAACCTGCAGAGTTATAAATGACAGCTTTCCTCCAAAAATATATTGAAGTAAGCCTGCGAAGGGGACTTGAAAGCGGGGCAGAATTTCAGGAAAACGATTGCAGGGGGTAGACTGGAATTGCCCTGAAAGCATAGGAAAAGAGGCAGAACGTCGACAATGATGCACTTGGCCAAAAAGGGCGTATGCGTTTTTTCCTGAATATATTCAGGAAAAAACGCATACGCCCTTTTTGGCCAACCAAGCAAGCCTGTAAATGAAATCTGCACTACAATGAAGTCTCACTGCCCCCCTGGCAAAAGGGCCATCTGAAAAAAGTGTAAAATCCAGAAAGGTAGGACAGGATATGGAGAACAGGGAGCCTTGTTATGCTGATTGGCAGGATGTAAATTGCCAGCAGCCACCCTGGAGAAGTGTATGGTGTTTCCTGAAACACGAAAGAAACAAAGCAACACAGCCTATGGCACTTCCACTTATGGTCCTATAGCTTACAGAAATTAAAATCAAAAACAGACAGCCACCCCAATATTTGAGACGGCTGTGTTCACAAGAAGCTCGTCTACAGTATCAGGTAAATATCCCAGAAAGCAAAAAATGGATAAAGAACTTGTGGCACGTACGTACAATGCAATATCACTCAGCAATGAAATCTGTGTCATCAGGCCCATAGCGGCATAGTGAGTGGATGCAGGTACGGTGATTCTACGTGAACTACGTCACACAGAAAAAGAAACATCATAAGATATCACGAATACACGGAATGTAAACTTGACTACACATGAACTGAATTACAAAATAGAAAAGGGTCTCAAATTTAGAAAACCAACTAGTGCTTGCTTATGGGGAAAGGTGCCTTGGGGTGCTGCATAAAACCAGAGACTGAAATTAGCACAGATAACTTTCCATAAGCCCAATATGTAATAGACAAGACCTACTCCTTGCTCAACGAAATGGACCCAACACCACATATTCAACGCCTAGGAATATACCTGACTAGGAAGAATCTTAAAACCCATGGATATATATGTCTCCGTAAGAGAATCAAGGGTGTGTACAGCGGCCGAAAGGCAGCAGTGAAAATCCGATAAATCCCATTATCAAAATAAATTTCGAAAACAAAACACAAAGACAGTGAAATAGAGAGCAATTCTTAAATAATTCACTCAGGGCATGTGATGCAACCGGGATTGACCACATCTACACCCAGAGCTGGTTGAGACATAAGGCTGGACACTTCAGGCTGATAGCATTGGTGAGTTTAGGTGAGCAAATGCACACCCTTTGAAGTCATACTGTATGGTACCTATTCCATGGGTCCCAACTCTTCAGGTTCAAGGGATTCTTCCTCCAGCTAAAACATGCATGTGAAACCCACAGTACGGTCCACCGTGTTATGGGGAAATGATTTAAAATGCATCTCAGTTTTCGTATCCTGGTCCTCGGGTTCACCATTCCAGATGATTTACTAACAGTCTCCCTGCTTGGAGAGTCAGTGCCTTTAACCTCCTGTTTGGCACAGCTTGCAATTTCTGTGCAAGATGAACAGGAATAGGGAGAACCAATGAGAGACTAGCTGTAGGTGTCTGCACGGGCAAATGTAACGCTCATTTCCCACCAGGAAGAGGAATTTACCAAAGGCTCAGCATGCCCTGCCCGAAACAGATTAGGGCCTGAAGCAATCCTGCGGTTTTGTGCCCAGTTCACAAGAAAGCGAGTTGAAGAAAGGAGCTCAGGGGCACTGTAATTCACAAACCTGCAGAGTTATAAATGACAGCTATCCTCCAAAAATATATTGAAGTAAGCCTGCGAAGGGGACTTGAAAGCGGGGCAGAATTTCAGGAAAACGATTGCAGGGGGTACACTGGAATTGCCCTGAAAGCATAGGAAAAGAGGCACAACGTCGACAATGATGCACTTGGCCAAAAAGGGCGTATGCGTTTTTTCCTGAATATATTCAGGAAAAAACGCATACGCCCTTTTTGGCCAACCAAGCAAGCCTGTAAAGGAAATCTGCACTACAATGAAGTCTCACTGCCCCCCGGGCAAGAGGGCCATCTGAAAAAAGTGTAAAATCCAGAAAGGTAGGACAGGATATGGAGAACAGGGAGCCTTGTTATGCTGATTGGCAGGATGTAAATTGCCAGCAGCCAGCCTGGAGAAGTGTATGGTGTTTCCTGAAACACATAAGAAACAAAGCAACACAGTCTATGGCACTTCCACTTATGGTCCTATAGCTTACGGAAATTAAAATCAAAAACAGACAGCCACCCCAATATTTGGGACGGCTGTGTTCACAAGAAGCTCGTCTACAGTAACAGGTAAATATCCCAGAAAGCAAAATATGGATAAAGAAGTTGTGGCACGTACGTACAATGCAATATCACTCAGCAATGAAATCTGTGTCATCAGGCCCGTAGCGGCATAGTGAGTGGATGCAGGTACGGTGATTCTACGTGAACTACGTCACACAGAAAAAGAAACATCATAAGATATCACTAATACACGGAATGTAAACTTGACTACACATGAACTGAAATACAAAACAGAACAGGGTCTCAAATTTAGAAAACCAACTAGTGCTTGCTTATGGGGAAAGGTGCGTTGGGGTGCTTCATAAAACCAGAGACTGAAATTAGCACAGATAACTTTCCATAAGCCAAATATGTAATAGACAAGACCTACTCCTTGCTCAACGAAATGGACCCAACACCACATATTCAACGCCTAGGAATATACCTGACTAGGAAGAATCTTAAAACCCATGGATATATATGTCTCCATAAGAGAATCAAGCGTGTGTACAGCGGCATAAACGCAGCAGTGAAAATCCGATAAATCCCATTATCAAAATAAATTTCAAAAAAAAATCATAAAGACAGTGAAATAGAGAGCAATTCTTAAATAATTCACTCAGGGCATGTGATGCAACCGGGATTTAACACATCTACACCCAGAGCTGGTTGAGACATAAGGCTGGACACTTCAGGCTGATAGCATTGGTGAGTTTCGGTGAGCAAATGCAGACCCTTTGAAGTCATACTGCATGGTACCCATTCCATGGGTCCCAACTCTCCAGGTTCAAGGGATTCTTCCTCCAGCTAAAACATGCATGGGAAACCAAGAGTATCGTCCACCATGTGATTGGGAAATGATTTAAAATGCATCTCAGTTTTCGTATCCTGGTCCTCGGGTTCACCATTCCAGATGCTTTACTAACACTCTCCCCGCTTGGAGAGTCAGTGCCTTTAACCTCCTCTTTGGCACAGCTTGCAATTTCTGTGCAAAATGAACAGGAATAGGGAGAACCAATGAGAGACTAGCTGTAGGTGTCTGCACGGGCAAATGTAACGCTCATTGCCCACCAGGAAGAGGAATTAAACAAAGGCTCAGTGTGCCCTGCTGGAAACAGATTAGGGCCTGAAGCAATCCTGCGGTTTTGTGCCCAGCTCACAAGAAAGCGAGTTGAAGAAAGGAGCTCAGGGGCACTGTAATTCACAAACCTGCAGAGTTATAAATGACAGCTTTCCTCCAAAAATATATTGAAGTAAGCCTGCGAAGGGGACTTGAAAGCGGGGCAGAATTTCAGGAAAACGATTGCAGGGGGTAGACTGGAATTGCCCTGAAAGCATAGGAAAAGAGGCAGAACGTCGACAATGATGCACTTGGCCAAAAAGGGCGTATGCGTTTTTTCCTGAATATATTCAGGAAAAAACGCATACGCCCTTTTTGGCCAACCAAGCAAGCCTGTAAATGAAATCTGCACTACAATGAAGTCTCACTGCCCCCCTGGCAAAAGGGCCATCTGAAAAAAGTGTAAAATCCAGAAAGGTAGGACAGGATATGGAGAACAGGGAGCCTCGTTATGCTGATTGGCAGGATGTAAATTGCCAGCAGCCACCCTGGAGAAGTGTATGGTGTTTCCTGAAACACGAAAGAAACAAAGCAACACAGCCTATGGCACTTCCACTTATGGTCCTATAGCTTACGGAAATTAAAATCAAAAACAGACAGCCACCCCAATATTTGAGACGGCTGTGTTCACAAGAAGCTCGTCTACAGTATCAGGTAAATATCCCAGAAAGCAAAAAATGGATAAAGATCTTGTGGCACGTACGTACAATGCAATATCACTCAGCAATGAAATCTGTGTCATCAGGCCCATAGCGGCATAGTGAGTGGATGCAGGTACGGTGATTCTACGTGAACTACGTCACACAGAAAAAGAAACATCATAAGATATCACTAATACACGGAATGTAAACTTGACTACACATGAACTGAATTACAAAACAGAACAGGGCCTCAAATTTAGAAAACCAACTAGTGCTTGCTTATGGGGAAAGGTGCCTTGGGGTGCTGCATAAAACCAGAGACTGAAATTAGCACAGATAACTTTCCATAAGCCCAATATGTAATAGACAAGACCTACTCCTTGCTCAACGAAATGGACCCAACACCACATATTCAACGCCTAGGAATATACCTGACTAGGAAGAATCTTAAAACCCATGGATATATATGTCTCCGTAAGAGAATCAAGGGTGTGTACAGTGGCCGAAAGGCAGCAGTAAAAATCCGATAAATCCCATTATCAAAATAAATTTCGAAAACAAAACACAAAGACAGTGAAATAGAGAGCAATTCTTAAATAATTCACTCAGGGCATGTGATGCAACCGGGATTGACCACATCTACACCCAGAGCTGGTTGAGACATAAGGCTGGACACTTCAGGCTGATAGCATTGGTGAGTTTAGGTGAGCAAATGCACACCCTTTGAAGTCATACTGTATGGTACCTATTCCATGGGTCCCAACTCTTCAGGTTCAAGGGATTCTTCCTCCAGCTAAAACATGCATGTGAAACCCACAGTATGGTCCACCGTGTTATGGGGAAATGATTTAAAATGCATCTCAGTTTTCGTATCCTGGTCCTCGGGTTCACCATTCCAGATGATTTACTAACAGTCTCCCTGCTTGGAGAGTCAGTGCCTTTAACCTCCTGTTTGGCACAGCTTGCAATTTCTGTGCAAGATGAACAGGAATAGGGAGAACCAATGAGAGACTAGCTGTAGGTGTCTGCACGGGCAAATGTAACGCTCATTGCCCACCAGGAAGAGGAATTTACCAAAGGCTCAGGGTGCCCTGCCCGAAACAGATTAGGGCCTGAAGCAATCCTGCGGTTTTGTGCCCAGTTCACAAGAAAGCGAGTTGAAGAAAGGAGCTCAGGGGCACTGTAATTCACAAACCTGCAGAGTTATAAATGACAGCTATCCTCCAAAAATATATTGAAGTAAGCCTGCGAAGGGGACTTGAAAGCGGGGCAGAATTTCAGGAAAACGATTGCAGGGGGTAGACTGGAATTGCCCTGAAAGCATAGGAAAAGAGGCAGAACGTCGACAATGATGCACTTGGCCAAAAATTGGGTATGCATTTTTGCCTGAATATATTCAGGAAAAAACGCATACGCCCTTTTTGGCCAACCAAGCAAGCCTGTAAAGGAAATCTGCACTACAATGAAGTCTCACTGCCCCCTGGGCAAGAGGGCCATCTGAAAAAAGTGTAAAATCCAGAAAGGTAGGACAGGATATGGAGAACAGGGAGCCTTGTTATGCTGATTGGCAGGATGTAAATTGCCAGCAGCCAGCCTGGAGAAGTGTAAGGTGTTTCCTGAAACACATAAGAAACAAAGCAACACAGTCTATGGCACTTCCACTTATGGTCCTATAGCTTACGGAAATTAAAATCAAAAACAGACAGCCACCCCAATATTTGGGACGGCTGTGTTCACAAGAAGCTCGTCTACAGTAACAGGTAAATATCCCAGAAAGCAAAATATGGATAAAGAAGTTGTGGCACGTACGTACAATGCAATATCACTCAGCAATGAAATCTGTGTCATCAGGCCCGTAGCGGCATAGTGAGTGGATGCAGGTACGGTGATTCTACGTGAACTACGTCACACAGAAAAAGAAACATCATAAGATATCACTAATACACGGAATGTAAACTTGACTACACATGAACTGAATTACAAAACAGAACAGGGTCTCAAATTTAGAAAACCAACTAGTGCTTGCTTATGGGGAAAGGTGCGTTGGGGTGCTTCATAAAACCAGAGACTGAAATTAGCACAGATAACTTTCCATAAGCCAAATATGTAATAGACAAGACCTACTCCTTGCTCAACGAAATGGACCCAACACCACATATTCAACGCCTAGGAATATACCTGACTAGGAAGAATCTTAAAACCCATGGATATATATGTCTCCGTAAGAGAATCAAGCGTGTGTACAGCGGCATAAACGCAGCAGTGAAAATCCGATAAATCCCATTATCAAAATAAATTTCAAAAAAAAATCATAAAGACAGTGAAATAGAGAGCAATTCTTAAATAATTCACTCAGGGCATGTGATGCAACCGGGATTTAACACATCTACACCCAGAGCTGGTTGAGACATAAGGCTGGACACTTCAGGCTGATAGCATTGGTGAGTTTCGGTGAGCAAATGCAGACCCTTTGAAGTCATACTGCATGGTACCCATTCCATGGGTCCCAACTCTCCAGGTTCAAGGGATTCTTCCTCCAGCTAAAACATGCATGGGAAACCAAGAGTATCGTCCACCATGTGATTGGGAAATGATTTAAAATGCATCTCAGTTTTCGTATCCTGGTCCTCGGGTTCACCATTCCAGATGCTTTACTAACACTCTCCCCGCTTGGAGAGTCAGTGCCTTTAACCTCCTCTTTGGCACAGCTTGCAATTTCTGTGCAAAATGAACAGGAATAGGGAGAACCAATGAGAGACTAGCTGTAGGTGTCTGCACGGGGAAATGTAACGCTCATTTCCCACCAGGAAGAGGAATTAACCAAAGGCTCAGCGTGCCCTGCCGGAAACAGATTAGGGCCTGAAGCAATCCTGCGGTTTTGTGCCCAGATCACAAGAAAGCGAGTTGAAGAAAGGAGCTCAGGGGCACTGTAATTCACAAACCTGCAGAGTTATAAATGACAGCTATCCTCCAAAAATATATTGAAGTAAGCCTGCGAAGGGGAGTTGAAAGCGGGGCAGAATTTCAGGAAAACGATTGCAGGGGGTAGACTGGAATTGCCCTGAAAGCATAGGAAAAGAGGCAGAACGTCGACAATGATGCACTTGGCCAAAAAGGGCGTATGTGTTTTTTCCTGAATATATTCAGGAAAAAACGCATACGCCCTTTTTGGCCAACCAAGCAAGCCTGTAAATGAAATCTGCACTACAATGAAGTCTCACTGCCCCCCTGGCAAAAGGGCCATCTGAAAAAAGTGTAAAATCCAGAAAGGTAGGACAGGATATGGAGAACAGGGAGCCTTGTTATGCTGATTGGCAGGATGTAAATTGCCAGCAGCCACCCTGGAGAAGTGTATGGTGTTTCCTGAAACACGAAAGAAACAAAGCAACACAGCCTATGGCACTTCCACTTATGGTCCTATAGCTTACGGAAATTAAAATCAAAAACAGACAGCCACCCCAATATTTGAGACGGCTGTGTTCACAAGAAGCTCGTCTACAGTATCAGGTAAATATCCCAGAAAGCAAAAAATGGATAAAGAACTTGTGGCACGTACGTACAATGCAATATCACTCAGCAATGAAATCTGTGTCATCAGGCCCATAGCGGCATAGTGAGTGGATGCAGGTACGGTGATTCTACGTGAACTACGTCACACAGAAAAAGAAACATCATAAGATATCACGAATACACGGAATGTAAACTTGACTACACATGAACTGAATTTCAAAATAGAAAAGGGTCTCAAATTTAGAAAACCAACTAGTGCTTGCTTATGGGGAAAGGTGCGTTGGGGTGCTGCATAAAACCAGAGACTGAAATTAGCACAGATAACTTTCCATAAGCCCAATATGTAATAGACAAGACCTACTCCTTGCTCAACGAAATGGACCCAACACCACATATTCAACGCCTAGGAATATACCTGACTAGGAAGAATCTTAAAACCCATGGATATATATGTCTCCGTAAGAGAATCAAGGGTGTGTACAGCGGCCGAAAGGCAGCAGGGAAAATCCGATAAATCCCATTATCAAAATAAATTTCGAAAACAAAACACAAAGACAGTGAAATAGAGAGCAATTCTTAAATAATTCACTCAGGGCATGTGATGCAACCGGGATTGACCACATCTACACCCAGAGCTGGTTGAGACATAAGGCTGGACACTTCAGGCTGATAGCATTGGTGAGTTTCGGTGAGCAAATGCAGACCCTTTGAAGTCATACTGCATGGTACCCATTCCATGGGTCCCAACTCTCCAGGTTCAAGGGATTCTTCCTCCAGCTAAAACATGCATGGGAAACCAAGAGTATCGTCCACCATGTGATTGGGAAATGATTTAAAATGCATCTCAGTTTTCGTATCCTGGTCCTCGGGTTCACCATTCCAGATGATTTACTAACAGTCTCCCTGCTTGGAGAGTCAGTGCCTTTAACCTCCTGTTTGGCACAGCTTGCAATTTCTGTGCAAGATGAACAGGAATAGGGAGAACCAATGAGAGACTAGCTGTAGGTGTCTGCACGGGCAAATGTAACGCTCATTTCCCACCAGGAAGAGGAATTTACCAAAGGCTCAGCGTGCCCTGCCCGAAACAGATTAGGGCCTGAAGCAATCCTGCGGTTTTGTGCCCAGTTCACAAGAAAGCGAGTTGAAGAAAGGAGCTCAGGGGCACTGTAATTCACAAACCTGCAGAGTTATAAATGACAGCTATCCTCCAAAAATATATTGAAGTAAGCCTGCGAAGGGGACTTGAAAGCGGGGCAGAATTTCAGGAAAACGATTGCAGGGGGTAGACTGGAATTGCCCTGAAAGCATAGGAAAAGAGGCAGAACGTCGACAATGATGCACTTGGCCAAAAAGGGCGTATGCGTTTTTTCCTGAATATATTCAGGAAAAAACGCATACGCCCTTTTTGGCCAACCAAGCAAGCCTGTAAAGGAAATCTGCACTACAATGAAGTCTCACTGCCCCCCGGGCAAGAGGGCCATCTGAAAAAAGTGTAAAATCCAGAAAGGTAGGACAGGATATGGAGAACAGGGAGCCTTGTTATGCTGATTGGCAGGATGTAAATTGCCAGCAGCCAGCCTGGAGAAGTGTATGGTGTTTCCTGAAACACATAAGAAACAAAGCAACACAGTCTATGGCACTTCCACTTATGGTCCTATAGCTTACGGAAATTAAAATCAAAAACAGACAGCCACCCCAATATTTGGGACGGCTGTGTTCACAAGAAGCTCGTCTACAGTAACAGGTAAATATCCCAGAAAGCAAAATATGGATAAAGAAGTTGTGGCACGTACGTACAATGCAATATCACTCAGCAATGAAATCTGTGTCATCAGGCCCGTAGCGGCATAGTGAGTGGATGCAGGTACGGTGATTCTACGTGAACTACGTCACACAGAAAAAGAAACATCATAAGATATCACTAATACACGGAATGTAAACTTGACTACACATGAACTGAATTACAAAACAGAACAGGGTCTCAAATTTAGAAAACCAACTAGTGCTTGCTTATGGGGAAAGGTGCGTTGGGGTGCTTCATAAAACCAGAGACTGAAATTAGCACAGATAACTTTCCATAAGCCAAATATGTAATAGACAAGACCTACTCCTTGCTCAACGAAATGGACCCAACACCACATATTCAACGCCTAGGAATATACCTGACTAGGAAGAATCTTAAAACCCATGGATATATATGTCTCTGTAAGAGAATCAAGCGTGTGTACAGCGGCATAAACGCAGCAGTGAAAATCCGATAAATCCCATTATCAAAATAAATTTCAAAAAAAAATCATAAAGACAGTGAAATAGAGAGCAATTCTTAAATAATTCACTCAGGGCATGTGATGCAACCGGGATTTAACACATCTACACCCAGAGCTGGTTGAGACATAAGGCTGGACACTTCAGGCTGATAGCATTGGTGAGTTTCGGTGAGCAAATGCAGACCCTTTGAAGTCATACTGCATGGTACCCATTCCATGGGTCCCAACTCTCCAGGTTCAAGGGATTCTTCCTCCAGCTAAAACATGCATGGGAAACCAAGAGTATCGTCCACCATGTGATTGGGAAATGATTTAAAATGCATCTCAGTTTTCGTATCCTGGTCCTCGGGTTCACCATTCCAGATGCTTTACTAACACTCTCCCCGCTTGGAGAGTCAGTGCCTTTAACCTCCTCTTTGGCACAGCTTGCAATTTCTGTGCAAAATGAACAGGAATAGGGAGAACCAATGAGAGACTAGCTGTAGGTGTCTGCACGGGCAAATGTAACGCTCATTGCCCACCAGGAAGAGGAATTAAACAAAGGCTCAGTGTGCCCTGCTGGAAAGAGATTAGGGCCTGAAGCAATCCTGCGGTTTTGTGCCCAGCTCACAAGAAAGCGAGTTGAAGAAAGGAGCTCAGGGGCACTGTAATTCACAAACCTGCAGAGTTATAAATGACAGCTTTCCTCCAAAAATATATTGAAGTAAGCCTGCGAAGGGGACTTGAATGCGGGGCAGAATTTCAGGAAAACGATTGCAGGGGGTAGACTGGAATTGCCCTGAAAGCATAGGAAAAGAGGCAGAACGTCGACAATGATGCACTTGGCCAAAAAGGGCGTATGCGTTTTTTCCTGAATATATTCAGGAAAAAACGCATACGCCCTTTTTGGCCAACCAAGCAAGCCTGTAAATGAAATCTGCACTACAATGAAGTCTCACTGCCCCCCTGGCAAAAGGGCCATCTGAAAAAAGTGTAAAATCCAGAAAGGTAGGACAGGATATGGAGAACAGGGAGCCTTGTTATGCTGATTGGCAGGATGTAAATTGCCAGCAGCCACCCTAGAGAAGTGTATGGTGTTTCCTGAAACACGAAAGAAAGAAAGCAACACAGCCTATGGCACTTCCACTTATGGTCCTATAGCTTACGGAAATTAAAATCAAAAACAGACAGCCACCCCAATATTTGAGACGGCTGTGTTCACAAGAAGCTCGTCTACAGTATCAGGTAAATATCCCAGAAAGCAAAAAATGGATAAAGAACTTGTGGCACGTACGTACAATGCAATATCACTCAGCAATGAAATCTGTGTCATCAGGCCCATAGCGGCATAGTGAGTGGATGCAGGTACGGTGATTCTACGTGAACTACGTCACACAGAAAAAGAAACATCATAAGATATCACGAATACACGGAATGTAAACTTGACTACACATGAACTGAATTACAAAATAGAAAAGGGTCTCAAATTTAGAAAACCAACTAGTGCTTGCTTATGGGGAAAGGTGCCTTGGGGTGCTGCATAAAACCAGAGACTGAAATTAGCACAGATAACTTTCCATAAGCCCAATATGTAATAGACAAGACCTACTCCTTGCTCAACGAAATGGACCCAACACCACATATTCAACGCCTAGGAATATACCTGACTAGGAAGAATCTTAAAACCCATGGATATATATGTCTCCGTAAGAGAATCAAGGGTGTGTATAGCGGCCGAAAGGCAGCAGTGAAAATCCGATAAATCCCATTATCAAAATAAATTTCGAAAACAAAACACAAAGACAGTGAAATAGAGAGCAATTCTTAAATAATTCACTCAGGGCATGTGATGCAACCGGGATTGACCACATCTACACCCAGAGCTGGTTGAGACATAAGGCTGGACACTTCAGGCTGATAGCATTGGTGAGTTTAGGTGAGCAAATGCACACCCTTTGAAGTCATACTGTATGGTACCTATTCCATGGGTCCCAACTCTTCAGGTTCAAGGGATTCTTCCTCCAGCTAAAACATGCATGTGAAACCCACAGTATGGTCCACCGTGTTATGGGGAAATGATTTAAAATGCATCTCAGTTTTCGTATCCTGGTCCTCGGGTTCACCATTCCAGATGATTTACTAACAGTCTCCCTGCTTGGAGAGTCAGTGCCTTTAACCTCCTCTTTGGCACAGCTTGCAATTTCTGTGCAAGATGAACAGGAATAGGGAGAACCAATGAGAGACTAGCTGTAGGTGTCTGCACGGGCAAATGTAACACTCATTTCCCACCAGGAAGAGGAATTTACCAAAGGCTCAGCATGCCCTGCCCGAAACAGATTAGGGCCTGAAGCAATCCTGCGGTTTTGTGCCCAGTTCACAAGAAAGCGAGTTGAAGAAAGGAGCTCAGGGGCACTGTAATTCACAAACCTGCAGAGTTATAAATGACAGCTATCCTCCAAAAATATATTGAAGTAAGCCTGCGAAGGGGACTTGAAAGCGGGGCAGAATTTCAGGAAAACGATTGCAGGGGGTAGACTGGAATTGCCCTGAAAGCATAGGAAAAGAGGCAGAACGTCGACAATGATGCACTTGGCCAAAAAGGGCGTATGCGTTTTTTCCTGAATATATTCAGGAAAAAACGCATACGCCCTTTTTGGCCAACCAAGCAAGCCTGTAAAGGAAATCTGCACTACAATGAAGTCTCACTGCCCCCCGGGCAAGAGGGCCATCTGAAAAAAGTGTAAAATCCAGAAAGGTAGGACAGGATATGGAGAACAGGGAGCCTTGTTATGCTGATTGGCAGGATGTAAATTGCCAGCAGCCACCCTGGAGAAGTGTATGGTGTTTCCTGAAACACGAAAGAAACAAAGCAACACAGCCTATGGCACTTCCACTTATGGTCCTATAGCTTACGGAAATTAAAATCAAAAACAGACAGCCACCCCAATATTTGGGACGGCTGTGTTCACAAGAAGCTCGTCTACAGTAACAGGTAAATATCCCAGAAAGCAAAATATGGATAAAGAAGTTGTGGCACGTACGTACAATGCAATATCACTCAGCAATGAAATCTGTGTCATCAGGCCCGTAGCGGTATAGTGAGTGGATGCAGGTACGGTGATTCTACGTGAACTACGTCACACAGAAAAAGAAACATCATAAGATATCACTAATACACGGAATGTAAACTTGACTACACATGAACTGAATTACAAAACAGAACAGGGTCTCAAATTTAGAAAACCAACTAGTGCTTGCTTATGGGGAAAGGTGCGTTGGGGTGCTTCATAAAACCAGAGACTGAAATTAGCACAGATAACTTTCCATAAGCCAAATATGTAATAGACAAGACCTACTCCTTGCTCAACGAAATGGACCCAACACCACATATTCAACGCCTAGGAATATACCTGACTAGGAAGAATCTTAAAACCCATGGATATATATGTTTCCGTAAGAGAATCAAGCGTGTGTACAGCGGCATAAACGCAGCAGTGAAAATCCGATAAATCCCATTATCAAAATAAATTTCAAAAAAAAAATCATAAAGACAGTGAAATAGAGAGCAATTCTTAAATAATTCACTCAGGGCATGTGATGCAACCGGGATTTAACACATCTACACCCAGAGCTGGTTGAGACATAAGGCTGGACACTTCAGGCTGATAGCATTGGTGAGTTTAGGTGAGCAAATGCACACCCTTTGAAGTCATACTGTATGGTACCTATTCCATGGGTCCCAACTCTTCAGGTTCAAGGGATTCTTCCTCCAGCTAAAACATGCATGTGAAACCCACAGTATGGTCCACCGTGTTATGGGGAAATGATTTAAAATGCATCTCAGTTTTCGTATCCTGGTCCTCGGGTTCACCATTCCAGATGATTTACTAACAGTCTCCCTGCTTGGAGAGTCAGTGCCTTTAACCTCCTCTTTGGCACAGCTTGCAATTTCTGTGCAAGATGAACAGGAATAGGGAGAACCAATGAGAGACTAGCTGTAGGTGTCTGCACGGGCAAATGTAACGCTCATTTCCCACCAGGAAGAGGAATTTACCAAAGGCTCAGCATGCCCTGCCCGAAACAGATTAGGGCCTGAAGCAATCCTGCGGTTTTGTGCCCAGTTCACAAGAAAGCGAGTTGAAGAAAGGAGCTCAGGGGCACTGTAATTCACAAACCTGCAGAGTTATAAATGACAGCTATCCTCCAAAAATATATTGAAGTAAGCCTGCGAAGGGGACTTGAAAGCGGGGCAGAATTTCAGGAAAACGATTGCAGGGGGTAGACTGGAATTGCCCTGAAAGCATAGGAAAAGAGGCAGAACGTCGACAATGATGCACTTGGCCAAAAAGGGCGTATGCGTTTTTTCCTGAATATATTCAGGAAAAAACGCATACGCCCTTTTTGGCCAACCAAGCAAGCCTGTAAAGGAAATCTGCACTACAATGAAGTCTCACTGCCCCCCGGGCAAGAGGGCCATCTGAAAAAAGTGTAAAATCCAGAAAGGTAGGACAGGATATGGAGAACAGGGAGCCTTGTTATGCTGATTGGCAGGATGTAAATTGCCAGCAGCCAGCCTGGAGAAGTGTATGGTGTTTCCTGAAACACATAAGAAACAAAGCAACACAGTCTATGGCACTTCCACTTATGGTCCTATAGCTTACGGAAATTAAAATCAAAAACAGACAGCCACCCCAATATTTGGGACGGCTGTGTTCACAAGAAGCTCGTCTACAGTAACAGGTAAATATCCCAGAAAGCAAAATATGGATAAAGAAGTTGTGGCACGTACGTACAATGCAATATCACTCAGCAATGAAATCTGTGTCATCAGGCCCGTAGCGGTATAGTGAGTGGATGCAGGTACGGTGATTCTACGTGAACTACGTCACACAGAAAAAGAAACATCATAAGATATCACTAATACACGGAATGTAAACTTGACTACACATGAACTGAATTACAAAACAGAACAGGGTCTCAAATTTAGAAAACCAACTAGTGCTTGCTTATGGGGAAAGGTGCGTTGGGGTGCTTCATAAAACCAGAGACTGAAATTAGCACAGATAACTTTCCATAAGCCAAATATGTAATAGACAAGACCTACTCCTTGCTCAACGAAATGGACCCAACACCACATATTCAACGCCTAGGAATATACCTGACTAGGAAGAATCTTAAAACCCATGGATATATATGTTTCCGTAAGAGAATCAAGCGTGTGTACAGCGGCATAAACGCAGCAGTGAAAATCCGATAAATCCCATTATCAAAATAAATTTCAAAAAAAAATCATAAAGACAGTGAAATAGAGAGCAATTCTTAAATAATTCACTCAGGGCATGTGATGCAACCGGGATTTAACACATCTACACCCAGAGCTGGTTGAGACATAAGGCTGGACACTTCAGGCTGATAGCATTGGTGAGTTTCGGTGAGCAAATGCAGACCCTTTGAAGTCATACTGCATGGTACCCATTCCATGGGTCCCAACTCTCCAGGTTCAAGGGATTCTTCCTCCAGCTAAAACATGCATGGGAAACCAAGAGTATCGTCCACCATGTGATTGGGAAATGATTTAAAATGCATCTCAGTTTTCGTATCCTGGTCCTCGGGTTCACCATTCCAGATGCTTTACTAACACTCTCCCCGCTTGGAGAGTCAGTGCCTTTAACCTCCTCTTTGGCACAGCTTGCAATTTCTGTGCAAAATGAACAGGAATAGGGAGAACCAATGAGAGACTAGCTGTAGGTGTCTGCACGGGCAAATGTAACGCTCATTGCCCACCAGGAAGAGGAATTAAACAAAGGCTCAGTGTGCCCTGCTGGAAACAGATTAGGGCCTGAAGCAATCCTGCGGTTTTGTGCCCAGCTCACAAGAAAGCGAGTTGAAGAAAGGAGCTCAGGGGCACTGTAATTCACAAACCTGCAGAGTTATAAATGACAGCTTTCCTCCAAAAATATATTGAAGTAAGCCTGCGAAGGGGACTTGAAAGCGGGGCAGAATTTCAGGAAAACGATTGCAGGGGGTAGACTGGAATTGCCCTGAAAGCATAGGAAAAGAGGCAGAACGTCGACAATGATGCACTTGGCCAAAAAGGGCGTATGCGTTTTTTCCTGAATATATTCAGGAAAAAACGCATACGCCCTTTTTGGCCAACCAAGCAAGCCTGTAAATGAAATCTGCACTACAATGAAGTCTCACTGCCCCCCTGGCAAAAGGGCCATCTGAAAAAAGTGTAAAATCCAGAAAGGTAGGACAGGATATGGAGAACAGGGAGCCTTGTTATGCTGATTGGCAGGATGTAAATTGCCAGCAGCCACCCTGGAGAAGTGTATGGTGTTTCCTGAAACACGAAAGAAACAAAGCAACACAGCCTATGGCACTTCCACTTATGGTCCTATAGCTTACGGAAATTAAAATCAAAAACAGACAGCCACCCCAATATTTGAGACGGCTGTGTTCACAAGAAGCTCGTCTACAGTATCAGGTAAATATCCCAGAAAGCAAAAAATGGATAAAGAACTTGTGGCACGTACGTACAATGCAATATCACTCAGCAATGAAATCTGTGTCATCAGGCCCATAGCGGCATAGTGAGTGGATGCAGGTACGGTGATTCTACGTGAACTACGTCACACAGAAAAAGAAACATCATAAGATATCACGAATACACGGAATGTAAACTTGACTACACATGAACTGAATTACAAAATAGAAAAGGGTCTCAAATTTAGAAAACCAACTAGTGCTTGCTTATGGGGAAAGGTGCCTTGGGGTGCTGCATAAAACCAGAGACTGAAATTAGCACAGATAACTTTCCATAAGCCCAATATGTAATAGAGAAGACCTACTCCTTGCTCAACGAAATGGACCCAACACCACATATTCAACGCCTAGGAATATACCTGACTAGGAAGAATCTTAAAACCCATGGATATATATGTCTCCGTAAGAGAATCAAGGGTGTGTACAGCGGCCGAAAGGCAGCAGTGAAAATCCGATAAATCCCATTATCAAAATAAATTTCGAAAACAAAACACAAAGACAGTGAAATAGAGAGCAATTCTTAAATAATTCACTCAGGGCATGTGATGCAACCGGGATTGACCACATCTACACCCAGAGCTGGTTGAGACATAAGGCTGGACACTTCAGGCTGATAGCATTGGTGAGTTTAGGTGAGCAAATGCACACCCTTTGAAGTCATACTGTATGGTACCTATTCCATGGGTCCCAACTCTTCAGGTTCAAGGGATTCTTCCTCCAGCTAAAACATGCATGTGAAACCCACAGTATGGTCCACCGTGTTATGGGGAAATGATTTAAAATGCATCTCAGTTTTCGTATCCTGGTCCTCGGGTTCACCATTCCAGATGATTTACTAACAGTCTCCCTGCTTGGAGAGTCAGTGCCTTTAACCTCCTGTTTGGCACAGCTTGCAATTTCTGTGCAAGATGAACAGGAATAGGGAGAACCAATGAGAGACTAGCTGTAGGTGTCTGCACGGGCAAATGTAACGCTCATTTCCCACCAGGAAGAGGAATTTACCAAAGGCTCAGCATGCCCTGCCCGAAACAGATTAGGGCCTGAAGCAATCCTGCGGTTTTGTGCCCAGTTCACAAGAAAGCGAGTTGAAGAAAGGAGCTCAGGGGCACTGTAATTCACATACCTGCAGAGTTATAAATGACAGCTTTCCTCCAAAAATATATTGAAGTAAGCCTGCGAAGGGGACTTGAAAGCGGGGCAGAATTTCAGGAAAACGATTGCAGGGGGTAGACTGGAATTGCCCTGAAAGCATAGGAAAAGAGGCAGAACGTCGACAATGATGCACTTGGCCAAAAAGGGCGTATGCGTTTTTTCCTGAATATATTCAGGAAAAAACGCATACGCCCTTTTTGGCCAACCAAGCAAGCCTGTAAAGGAAATCTGCACTACATTGAAGTCTCACTGCCCCCCGGGCAAGAGGGCCATCTGAAAAAAGTGTAAAATCCAGAAAGGTAGGACAGGATATGGAGAACAGGGAGCCTTGTTATGCTGATTGGCAGGATGTAAATTGCCAGCAGCCAGCCTGGAGAAGTGTATGGTGTTTCCTGAAACACATAAGAAACAAAGCAACACAGTCTATGGCACTTCCACTTATGGTCCTATAGCTTACGGAAATTAAAATCAAAAACAGACAGCCACCCCAATATTTGGGACGGCTGTGTTCACAAGAAGCTCGTCTACAGTAACAGGTAAATATCCCAGAAAGCAAAATATGGATAAAGAAGTTGTGGCACGTACGTACAATGCAATATCACTCAGCAATGAAATCTGTGTCATCAGGCCCGTAGCGGCATAGTGAGTGGATGCAGGTACGGTGATTCTACGTGAACTACGTCACACAGAAAAAGAAACATCATAAGATATCACTAATACACGGAATGTAAACTTGACTACACATGAACTGAATTACAAAACAGAACAGGGTCTCAAATTTAGAAAACCAACTAGTGCTTGCTTATGGGGAAAGGTGCGTTGGGGTGCTTCATAAAACCAGAGACTGAAATTAGCACAGATAACTTTCCATAAGCCAAATATGTAATAGACAAGACCTACTCCTTGCTCAACGAAATGGACCCAACACCACATATTCAACGCCTAGGAATATACCTGACTAGGAAGAATCTTAAAACCCATGGATATATATGTCTCCGTAAGAGAATCAAGCGTGTGTACAGCGGCATAAACGCAGCAGTGAAAATCCGATAAATCCCATTATCAAAATAAATTTCAAAAAAAAATCATAAAGACAGTGAAATAGAGAGCAATTCTTAAATAATTCACTCAGGGCATGTGATGCAACCGGGATTTAACACATCTACACCCAGAGCTGGTTGAGACATAAGGCTGGACACTTCAGGCTGATAGCATTGGTGAGTTTCGGTGAGCAAATGCAGACCCTTTGAAGTCATACTGCATGGTACCCATTCCATGGGTCCCAACTCTCCAGGTTCAAGGGATTCTTCCTCCAGCTAAAACATGCATGGGAAACCAAGAGTATCGTCCACCATGTGATTGGGAAATGATTTAAAATGCATCTCAGTTTTCGTATCCTGGTCCTCGGGTTCACCATTCCAGATGCTTTACTAACACTCTCCCCGCTTGGAGAGTCAGTGCCTTTAACCTCCTCTTTGGCACAGCTTGCAATTTCTGTGCAAAATGAACAGGAATAGGGAGAACCAATGAGAGACTAGCTGTAGGTGTCTGCACGGGCAAATGTAACGCTCATTGCCCACCAGGAAGAGGAATTAAACAAAGGCTCAGTGTGCCCTGCTGGAAACAGATTAGGGCCTGAAGCAAACCTGCGGTTTTGTGCCCAGCTCACAAGAAAGCGAGTTGAAGAAAGGAGCTCAGGGGCACTGTAATTCACAAACCTGCAGAGTTATAAATGACAGCTTTCCTCCAAAAATATATTGAAGTAAGCCTGCGAAGGGGACTTGAAAGCGGGGCAGAATTTCAGGAAAACGATTGCAGGGGGTAGACTGGAATTGCCCTGAAAGCATAGGAAAAGAGGCAGAACGTCGACAATGATGCACTTGGCCAAAAAGGGCGTATGCGTTTTTTCCTGAATATATTCAGGAAAAAACGCATACGCCCTTTTTGGCCAACCAAGCAAGCCTGTAAATGAAATCTGCACTACAATGAAGTCTCACTGCCCCCCTGGCAAAAGGGCCATCTGAAAAAAGTGTAAAATCCAGAAAGGTAGGACAGGATATGGAGAACAGGGAGCCTTGTTATGCTGATTGGCAGGATGTAAATTGCCAGCAGCCACCCTGGAGAAGTGTATGGTGTTTCCTGAAACACGAAAGAAACAAAGCAACACAGCCTATGGCACTTCCACTTATGGTCCTATAGCTTACAGAAATTAAAATCAAAAACAGACAGCCACCCCAATATTTGAGACGGCTGTGTTCACAAGAAGCTCGTCTACAGTATCAGGTAAATATCCCAGAAAGCAAAAAATGGATAAAGAACTTGTGGCACGTACGTACAATGCAATATCACTCAGCAATGAAATCTGTGTCATCAGGCCCATAGCGGCATAGTGAGTGGATGCAGGTACGGTGATTCTACGTGAACTACGTCACACAGAAAAAGAAACATCATAAGATATCACGAATACACGGAATGTAAACTTGACTACACATGAACTGAATTACAAAATAGAAAAGGGTCTCAAATTTAGAAAACCAACTAGTGCTTGCTTATGGGGAAAGGTGCCTTGGGGTGCTGCATAAAACCAGAGACTGAAATTAGCACAGATAACTTTCCATAAGCCCAATATGTAATAGACAAGACCTACTCCTTGCTCAACGAAATGGACCCAACACCACATATTCAACGCCTAGGAATATACCTGACTAGGAAGAATCTTAAAACCCATGGATATATATGTCTCCGTAAGAGAATCAAGGGTGTGTACAGCGGCCGAAAGGCAGCAGTGAAAATCCGATAAATCCCATTATCAAAATAAATTTCGAAAACAAAACACAAAGACAGTGAAATAGAGAGCAATTCTTAAATAATTCACTCAGGGCATGTGATGCAACCGGGATTGACCACATCTACACCCAGAGCTGGTTGAGACATAAGGCTGGACACTTCAGGCTGATAGCATTGGTGAGTTTAGGTGAGCAAATGCACACCCTTTGAAGTCATACTGTATGGTACCTATTCCATGGGTCCCAACTCTTCAGGTTCAAGGGATTCTTCCTCCAGCTAAAACATGCATGTGAAACCCACAGTATGGTCCACCGTGTTATGGGGAAATGATTTAAAATGCATCTCAGTTTTCGTATCCTGGTCCTCGGGTTCACCATTCCAGATGATTTACTAACAGTCTCCCTGCTTGGAGAGTCAGTGCCTTTAACCTCCTGTTTGGCACAGCTTGCAATTTCTGTGCAAGATGAACAGGAATAGGGAGAACCAATGAGAGACTAGCTGTAGGTGTCTGCACGGGCAAATGTAACGCTCATTTCCCACCAGGAAGAGGAATTTACCAAAGGCTCAGCATGCCCTGCCCGAAACAGATTAGGGCCTGAAGCAATCCTGCGGTTTTGTGCCCAGTTCACAAGAAAGCGAGTTGAAGAAAGGAGCTCAGGGGCACTGTAATTCACAAACCTGCAGAGTTATAAATGACAGCTATCCTCCAAAAATATATTGAAGTAAGCCTGCGAAGGGGACTTGAAAGCGGGGCAGAATTTCAGGAAAACGATTGCAGGGGGTACACTGGAATTGCCCTGAAAGCATAGGAAAAGAGGCACAACGTCGACAATGATGCACTTGGCCAAAAAGGGCGTATGCGTTTTTTCCTGAATATATTCAGGAAAAAACGCATACGCCCTTTTTGGCCAACCAAGCAAGCCTGTAAAGGAAATCTGCACTACAATGAAGTCTCACTGCCCCCCGGGCAAGAGGGCCATCTGAAAAAAGTGTAAAATCCAGAAAGGTAGGACAGGATATGGAGAACAGGGAGCCTTGTTATGCTGATTGGCAGGATGTAAATTGCCAGCAGCCAGCCTGGAGAAGTGTATGGTGTTTCCTGAAACACATAAGAAACAAAGCAACACAGTCTATGGCACTTCCACTTATGGTCCTATAGCTTACGGAAATTAAAATCAAAAACAGACAGCCACCCCAATATTTGGGACGGCTGTGTTCACAAGAAGCTCGTCTACAGTAACAGGTAAATATCCCAGAAAGCAAAATATGGATAAAGAAGTTGTGGCACGTACGTACAATGCAATATCACTCAGCAATGAAATCTGTGTCATCAGGCCCGTAGCGGCATAGTGAGTGGATGCAGGTACGGTGATTCTACGTGAACTACGTCACACAGAAAAAGAAACATCATAAGATATCACTAATACACGGAATGTAAACTTGACTACACATGAACTGAAATACAAAACAGAACAGGGTCTCAAATTTAGAAAACCAACTAGTGCTTGCTTATGGGGAAAGGTGCGTTGGGGTGCTTCATAAAACCAGAGACTGAAATTAGCACAGATAACTTTCCATAAGCCAAATATGTAATAGACAAGACCTACTCCTTGCTCAACGAAATGGACCCAACACCACATATTCAACGCCTAGGAATATACCTGACTAGGAAGAATCTTAAAACCCATGGATATATATGTCTCCATAAGAGAATCAAGCGTGTGTACAGCGGCATAAACGCAGCAGTGAAAATCCGATAAATCCCATTATCAAAATAAATTTCAAAAAAAAATCATAAAGACAGTGAAATAGAGAGCAATTCTTAAATAATTCACTCAGGGCATGTGATGCAACCGGGATTTAACACATCTACACCCAGAGCTGGTTGAGACATAAGGCTGGACACTTCAGGCTGATAGCATTGGTGAGTTTCGGTGAGCAAATGCAGACCCTTTGAAGTCATACTGCATGGTACCCATTCCATGGGTCCCAACTCTCCAGGTTCAAGGGATTCTTCCTCCAGCTAAAACATGCATGGGAAACCAAGAGTATCGTCCACCATGTGATTGGGAAATGATTTAAAATGCATCTCAGTTTTCGTATCCTGGTCCTCGGGTTCACCATTCCAGATGCTTTACTAACACTCTCCCCGCTTGGAGAGTCAGTGCCTTTAACCTCCTCTTTGGCACAGCTTGCAATTTCTGTGCAAAATGAACAGGAATAGGGAGAACCAATGAGAGACTAGCTGTAGGTGTCTGCACGGGCAAATGTAACGCTCATTGCCCACCAGGAAGAGGAATTAAACAAAGGCTCAGTGTGCCCTGCTGGAAACAGATTAGGGCCTGAAGCAATCCTGCGGTTTTGTGCCCAGCTCACAAGAAAGCGAGTTGAAGAAAGGAGCTCAGGGGCACTGTAATTCACAAACCTGCAGAGTTATAAATGACAGCTTTCCTCCAAAAATATATTGAAGTAAGCCTGCGAAGGGGACTTGAAAGCGGGGCAGAATTTCAGGAAAACGATTGCAGGGGGTAGACTGGAATTGCCCTGAAAGCATAGGAAAAGAGGCAGAACGTCGACAATGATGCACTTGGCCAAAAAGGGCGTATGCGTTTTTTCCTGAATATATTCAGGAAAAAACGCATACGCCCTTTTTGGCCAACCAAGCAAGCCTGTAAATGAAATCTGCACTACAATGAAGTCTCACTGCCCCCCTGGCAAAAGGGCCATCTGAAAAAAGTGTAAAATCCAGAAAGGTAGGACAGGATATGGAGAACAGGGAGCCTCGTTATGCTGATTGGCAGGATGTAAATTGCCAGCAGCCACCCTGGAGAAGTGTATGGTGTTTCCTGAAACACGAAAGAAACAAAGCAACACAGCCTATGGCACTTCCACTTATGGTCCTATAGCTTACGGAAATTAAAATCAAAAACAGACAGCCACCCCAATATTTGAGACGGCTGTGTTCACAAGAAGCTCGTCTACAGTATCAGGTAAATATCCCAGAAAGCAAAAAATGGATAAAGAACTTGTGGCACGTACGTACAATGCAATATCACTCAGCAATGAAATCTGTGTCATCAGGCCCATAGCGGCATAGTGAGTGGATGCAGGTACGGTGATTCTACGTGAACTACGTCACACAGAAAAAGAAACATCATAAGATATCACTAATACACGGAATGTAAACTTGACTACACATGAACTGAATTACAAAACAGAACAGGGCCTCAAATTTAGAAAACCAACTAGTGCTTGCTTATGGGGAAAGGTGCCTTGGGGTGCTGCATAAAACCAGAGACTGAAATTAGCACAGATAACTTTCCATAAGCCCAATATGTAATAGACAAGACCTACTCCTTGCTCAACGAAATGGACCCAACACCACATATTCAACGCCTAGGAATATACCTGACTAGGAAGAATCTTAAAACCCATGGATATATATGTCTCCGTAAGAGAATCAAGGGTGTGTACAGCGGCCGAAAGGCAGCAGTGAAAATCCGATAAATCCCATTATCAAAATAAATTTCGAAAACAAAACACAAAGACAGTGAAATAGAGAGCAATTCTTAAATAATTCACTCAGGGCATGTGATGCAACCGGGATTGACCACATCTACACCCAGAGCTGGTTGAGACATAAGGCTGGACACTTCAGGCTGATAGCATTGGTGAGTTTAGGTGAGCAAATGCACACCCTTTGAAGTCATACTGTATGGTACCTATTCCATGGGTCCCAACTCTTCAGGTTCAAGGGATTCTTCCTCCAGCTAAAACATGCATGTGAAACCCACAGTATGGTCCACCGTGTTATGGGGAAATGATTTAAAATGCATCTCAGTTTTCGTATCCTGGTCCTCGGGTTCACCATTCCAGATGATTTACTAACAGTCTCCCTGCTTGGAGAGTCAGTGCCTTTAACCTCCTGTTTGGCACAGCTTGCAATTTCTGTGCAAGATGAACAGGAATAGGGAGAACCAATGAGAGACTAGCTGTAGGTGTCTGCACGGGCAAATGTAACGCTCATTGCCCACCAGGAAGAGGAATTTACCAAAGGCTCAGCATGCCCTGCCCGAAACAGATTAGGGCCTGAAGCAATCCTGCGGTTTTGTGCCCAGTTCACAAGAAAGCGAGTTGAAGAAAGGAGCTCAGGGGCACTGTAATTCACAAACCTGCAGAGTTATAAATGACAGCTATCCTCCAAAAATATATTGAAGTAAGCCTGCGAAGGGGACTTGAAAGCGGGGCAGAATTTCAGGAAAACGATTGCAGGGGGTAGACTGGAATTGCCCTGAAAGCATAGGAAAAGAGGCAGAACGTCGACAATGATGCACTTGGCCAAAAATTGGGTATGCATTTTTGCCTGAATATATTCAGGAAAAAACGCATACGCCCTTTTTGGCCAACCAAGCAAGCCTGTAAAGGAAATCTGCACTACAATGAAGTCTCACTGCCCCCTGGGCAAGAGGGCCATCTGAAAAAAGTGTAAAATCCAGAAAGGTAGGACAGGATATGGAGAACAGGGAGCCTTGTTATGCTGATTGGCAGGATGTAAATTGCCAGCAGCCAGCCTGGAGAAGTGTAAGGTGTTTCCTGAAACACATAAGAAACAAAGCAACACAGTCTATGGCACTTCCACTTATGGTCCTATAGCTTACGGAAATTAAAATCAAAAACAGACAGCCACCCCAATATTTGGGACGGCTGTGTTCACAAGAAGCTCGTCTACAGTAACAGGTAAATATCCCAGAAAGCAAAATATGGATAAAGAAGTTGTGGCACGTACGTACAATGCAATATCACTCAGCAATGAAATCTGTGTCATCAGGCCCGTAGCGGCATAGTGAGTGGATGCAGGTACGGTGATTCTACGTGAACTACGTCACACAGAAAAAGAAACATCATAAGATATCACTAATACACGGAATGTAAACTTGACTACACATGAACTGAATTACAAAACAGAACAGGGTCTCAAATTTAGAAAACCAACTAGTGCTTGCTTATGGGGAAAGGTGCGTTGGGGTGCTTCATAAAACCAGAGACTGAAATTAGCACAGATAACTTTCCATAAGCCAAATATGTAATAGACAAGACCTACTCCTTGCTCAACGAAATGGACCCAACACCACATATTCAACGCCTAGGAATATACCTGACTAGGAAGAATCTTAAAACCCATGGATATATATGTCTCCGTAAGAGAATCAAGCGTGTGTACAGCGGCATAAACGCAGCAGTGAAAATCCGATAAATCCCATTATCAAAATAAATTTCAAAAAAAAATCATAAAGACAGTGAAATAGAGAGCAATTCTTAAATAATTCACTCAGGGCATGTGATGCAACCGGGATTTAACACATCTACACCCAGAGCTGGTTGAGACATAAGGCTGGACACTTCAGGCTGATAGCATTGGTGAGTTTCGGTGAGCAAATGCAGACCCTTTGAAGTCATACTGCATGGTACCCATTCCATGGGTCCCAACTCTCCAGGTTCAAGGGATTCTTCCTCCAGCTAAAACATGCATGGGAAACCAAGAGTATCGTCCACCATGTGATTGGGAAATGATTTAAAATGCATCTCAGTTTTCGTATCCTGGTCCTCGGGTTCACCATTCCAGATGCTTTACTAACACTCTCCCCGCTTGGAGAGTCAGTGCCTTTAACCTCCTCTTTGGCACAGCTTGCAATTTCTGTGCAAAATGAACAGGAATAGGGAGAACCAATGAGAGACTAGCTGTAGGTGTCTGCACGGGGAAATGTAACGCTCATTTCCCACCAGGAAGAGGAATTAACCAAAGGCTCAGCGTGCCCTGCCGGAAACAGATTAGGGCCTGAAGCAATCCTGCGGTTTTGTGCCCAGATCACAAGAAAGCGAGTTGAAGAAAGGAGCTCAGGGGCACTGTAATTCACAAACCTGCAGAGTTATAAATGACAGCTATCCTCCAAAAATATATTGAAGTAAGCCTGCGAAGGGGAGTTGAAAGCGGGGCAGAATTTCAGGAAAACGATTGCAGGGGGTAGACTGGAATTGCCCTGAAAGCATAGGAAAAGAGGCAGAACGTCGACAATGATGCACTTGGCCAAAAAGGGCGTATGTGTTTTTTCCTGAATATATTCAGGAAAAAACGCATACGCCCTTTTTGGCCAACCAAGCAAGCCTGTAAATGAAATCTGCACTACAATGAAGTCTCACTGCCCCCCTGGCAAAAGGGCCATCTGAAAAAAGTGTAAAATCCAGAAAGGTAGGACAGGATATGGAGAACAGGGAGCCTTGTTATGCTGATTGGCAGGATGTAAATTGCCAGCAGCCACCCTGGAGAAGTGTATGGTGTTTCCTGAAACACGAAAGAAACAAAGCAACACAGCCTATGGCACTTCCACTTATGGTCCTATAGCTTACGGAAATTAAAATCAAAAACAGACAGCCACCCCAATATTTGAGACGGCTGTGTTCACAAGAAGCTCGTCTACAGTATCAGGTAAATATCCCAGAAAGCAAAAAATGGATAAAGAACTTGTGGCACGTACGTACAATGCAATATCACTCAGCAATGAAATCTGTGTCATCAGGCCCATAGCGGCATAGTGAGTGGATGCAGGTACGGTGATTCTACGTGAACTACGTCACACAGAAAAAGAAACATCATAAGATATCACGAATACACGGAATGTAAACTTGACTACACATGAACTGAATTTCAAAATAGAAAAGGGTCTCAAATTTAGAAAACCAACTAGTGCTTGCTTATGGGGAAAGGTGCGTTGGGGTGCTGCATAAAACCAGAGACTGAAATTAGCACAGATAACTTTCCATAAGCCCAATATGTAATAGACAAGACCTACTCCTTGCTCAACGAAATGGACCCAACACCACATATTCAACGCCTAGGAATATACCTGACTAGGAAGAATCTTAAAACCCATGGATATATATGTCTCCGTAAGAGAATCAAGGGTGTGTACAGCGGCCGAAAGGCAGCAGGGAAAATCCGATAAATCCCATTATCAAAATAAATTTCGAAAACAAAACACAAAGACAGTGAAATAGAGAGCAATTCTTAAATAATTCACTCAGGGCATGTGATGCAACCGGGATTGACCACATCTACACCCAGAGCTGGTTGAGACATAAGGCTGGACACTTCAGGCTGATAGCATTGGTGAGTTTCGGTGAGCAAATGCAGACCCTTTGAAGTCATACTGCATGGTACCCATTCCATGGGTCCCAACTCTCCAGGTTCAAGGGATTCTTCCTCCAGCTAAAACATGCATGGGAAACCAAGAGTATCGTCCACCATGTGATTGGGAAATGATTTAAAATGCATCTCAGTTTTCGTATCCTGGTCCTCGGGTTCACCATTCCAGATGATTTACTAACAGTCTCCCTGCTTGGAGAGTCAGTGCCTTTAACCTCCTGTTTGGCACAGCTTGCAATTTCTGTGCAAGATGAACAGGAATAGGGAGAACCAATGAGAGACTAGCTGTAGGTGTCTGCACGGGCAAATGTAACGCTCATTTCCCACCAGGAAGAGGAATTTACCAAAGGCTCAGCGTGCCCTGCCCGAAACAGATTAGGGCCTGAAGCAATCCTGCGGTTTTGTGCCCAGTTCACAAGAAAGCGAGTTGAAGAAAGGAGCTCAGGGGCACTGTAATTCACAAACCTGCAGAGTTATAAATGACAGCTATCCTCCAAAAATATATTGAAGTAAGCCTGCGAAGGGGACTTGAAAGCGGGGCAGAATTTCAGGAAAACGATTGCAGGGGGTAGACTGGAATTGCCCTGAAAGCATAGGAAAAGAGGCAGAACGTCGACAATGATGCACTTGGCCAAAAAGGGCGTATGCGTTTTTTCCTGAATATATTCAGGAAAAAACGCATACGCCCTTTTTGGCCAACCAAGCAAGCCTGTAAAGGAAATCTGCACTACAATGAAGTCTCACTGCCCCCCGGGCAAGAGGGCCATCTGAAAAAAGTGTAAAATCCAGAAAGGTAGGACAGGATATGGAGAACAGGGAGCCTTGTTATGCTGATTGGCAGGATGTAAATTGCCAGCAGCCAGCCTGGAGAAGTGTATGGTGTTTCCTGAAACACATAAGAAACAAAGCAACACAGTCTATGGCACTTCCACTTATGGTCCTATAGCTTACGGAAATTAAAATCAAAAACAGACAGCCACCCCAATATTTGGGACGGCTGTGTTCACAAGAAGCTCGTCTACAGTAACAGGTAAATATCCCAGAAAGCAAAATATGGATAAAGAAGTTGTGGCACGTACGTACAATGCAATATCACTCAGCAATGAAATCTGTGTCATCAGGCCCGTAGCGGCATAGTGAGTGGATGCAGGTACGGTGATTCTACGTGAACTACGTCACACAGAAAAAGAAACATCATAAGATATCACTAATACACGGAATGTAAACTTGACTACACATGAACTGAATTACAAAACAGAACAGGGTCTCAAATTTAGAAAACCAACTAGTGCTTGCTTATGGGGAAAGGTGCGTTGGGGTGCTTCATAAAACCAGAGACTGAAATTAGCACAGATAACTTTCCATAAGCCAAATATGTAATAGACAAGACCTACTCCTTGCTCAACGAAATGGACCCAACACCACATATTCAACGCCTAGGAATATACCTGACTAGGAAGAATCTTAAAACCCATGGATATATATGTCTCTGTAAGAGAATCAAGCGTGTGTACAGCGGCATAAACGCAGCAGTGAAAATCCGATAAATCCCATTATCAAAATAAATTTCAAAAAAAAATCATAAAGACAGTGAAATAGAGAGCAATTCTTAAATAATTCACTCAGGGCATGTGATGCAACCGGGATTTAACACATCTACACCCAGAGCTGGTTGAGACATAAGGCTGGACACTTCAGGCTGATAGCATTGGTGAGTTTCGGTGAGCAAATGCAGACCCTTTGAAGTCATACTGCATGGTACCCATTCCATGGGTCCCAACTCTCCAGGTTCAAGGGATTCTTCCTCCAGCTAAAACATGCATGGGAAACCAAGAGTATCGTCCACCATGTGATTGGGAAATGATTTAAAATGCATCTCAGTTTTCGTATCCTGGTCCTCGGGTTCACCATTCCAGATGCTTTACTAACACTCTCCCCGCTTGGAGAGTCAGTGCCTTTAAACTCCTCTTTGGCACAGCTTGCAATTTCTGTGCAAAATGAACAGGAATAGGGAGAACCAATGAGAGACTAGCTGTAGGTGTCTGCACGGGCAAATGTAACGCTCATTGCCCACCAGGAAGAGGAATTAAACAAAGGCTCAGTGTGCCCTGCTGGAAAGAGATTAGGGCCTGAAGCAATCCTGCGGTTTTGTGCCCAGCTCACAAGAAAGCGAGTTGAAGAAAGGAGCTCAGGGGCACTGTAATTCACAAACCTGCAGAGTTATAAATGACAGCTTTCCTCCAAAAATATATTGAAGTAAGCCTGCGAAGGGGACTTGAATGCGGGGCAGAATTTCAGGAAAACGATTGCAGGGGGTAGACTGGAATTGCCCTGAAAGCATAGGAAAAGAGGCAGAACGTCGACAATGATGCACTTGGCCAAAAAGGGCGTATGCGTTTTTTCCTGAATATATTCAGGAAAAAACGCATACGCCCTTTTTGGCCAACCAAGCAAGCCTGTAAATGAAATCTGCACTACAATGAAGTCTCACTGCCCCCCTGGCAAAAGGGCCATCTGAAAAAAGTGTAAAATCCAGAAAGGTAGGACAGGATATGGAGAACAGGGAGCCTTGTTATGCTGATTGGCAGGATGTAAATTGCCAGCAGCCACCCTAGAGAAGTGTATGGTGTTTCCTGAAACACGAAAGAAAGAAAGCAACACAGCCTATGGCACTTCCACTTATGGTCCTATAGCTTACGGAAATTAAAATCAAAAACAGACAGCCACCCCAATATTTGAGACGGCTGTGTTCACAAGAAGCTCGTCTACAGTATCAGGTAAATATCCCAGAAAGCAAAAAATGGATAAAGAACTTGTGGCACGTACGTACAATGCAATATCACTCAGCAATGAAATCTGTGTCATCAGGCCCATAGCGGCATAGTGAGTGGATGCAGGTACGGTGATTCTACGTGAACTACGTCACACAGAAAAAGAAACATCATAAGATATCACGAATACACGGAATGTAAACTTGACTACACATGAACTGAATTACAAAATAGAAAAGGGTCTCAAATTTAGAAAACCAACTAGTGCTTGCTTATGGGGAAAGGTGCCTTGGGGTGCTGCATAAAACCAGAGACTGAAATTAGCACAGATAACTTTCCATAAGCCCAATATGTAATAGACAAGACCTACTCCTTGCTCAACGAAATGGACCCAACACCACATATTCAACGCCTAGGAATATACCTGACTAGGAAGAATCTTAAAACCCATGGATATATATGTCTCCGTAAGAGAATCAAGGGTGTGTATAGCGGCCGAAAGGCAGCAGTGAAAATCCGATAAATCCCATTATCAAAATAAATTTCGAAAACAAAACACAAAGACAGTGAAATAGAGAGCAATTCTTAAATAATTCACTCAGGGCATGTGATGCAACCGGGATTGACCACATCTACACCCAGAGCTGGTTGAGACATAAGGCTGGACACTTCAGGCTGATAGCATTGGTGAGTTTAGGTGAGCAAATGCACACCCTTTGAAGTCATACTGTATGGTACCTATTCCATGGGTCCCAACTCTTCAGGTTCAAGGGATTCTTCCTCCAGCTAAAACATGCATGTGAAACCCACAGTATGGTCCACCGTGTTATGGGGAAATGATTTAAAATGCATCTCAGTTTTCGTATCCTGGTCCTCGGGTTCACCATTCCAGATGATTTACTAACAGTCTCCCTGCTTGGAGAGTCAGTGCCTTTAACCTCCTCTTTGGCACAGCTTGCAATTTCTGTGCAAGATGAACAGGAATAGGGAGAACCAATGAGAGACTAGCTGTAGGTGTCTGCACGGGCAAATGTAACGCTCATTTCCCACCAGGAAGAGGAATTTACCAAAGGCTCAGCATGCCCTGCCCGAAACAGATTAGGGCCTGAAGCAATCCTGCGGTTTTGTGCCCAGTTCACAAGAAAGCGAGTTGAAGAAAGGAGCTCAGGGGCACTGTAATTCACAAACCTGCAGAGTTATAAATGACAGCTATCCTCCAAAAATATATTGAAGTAAGCCTGCGAAGGGGACTTGAAAGCGGGGCAGAATTTCAGGAAAACGATTGCAGGGGGTAGACTGGAATTGCCCTGAAAGCATAGGAAAAGAGGCAGAACGTCGACAATGATGCACTTGGCCAAAAAGGGCGTATGCGTTTTTTCCTGAATATATTCAGGAAAAAACGCATACGCCCTTTTTGGCCAACCAAGCAAGCCTGTAAAGGAAATCTGCACTACAATGAAGTCTCACTGCCCCCCGGGCAAGAGGGCCATCTGAAAAAAGTGTAAAATCCAGAAAGGTAGGACAGGATATGGAGAACAGGGAGCCTTGTTATGCTGATTGGCAGGATGTAAATTGCCAGCAGCCACCCTGGAGAAGTGTATGGTGTTTCCTGAAACACGAAAGAAACAAAGCAACACAGCCTATGGCACTTCCACTTATGGTCCTATAGCTTACGGAAATTAAAATCAAAAACAGACAGCCACCCCAATATTTGGGACGGCTGTGTTCACAAGAAGCTCGTCTACAGTAACAGGTAAATATCCCAGAAAGCAAAATATGGATAAAGAAGTTGTGGCACGTACGTACAATGCAATATCACTCAGCAATGAAATCTGTGTCATCAGGCCCGTAGCGGTATAGTGAGTGGATGCAGGTACGGTGATTCTACGTGAACTACGTCACACAGAAAAAGAAACATCATAAGATATCACTAATACACGGAATGTAAACTTGACTACACATGAACTGAATTACAAAACAGAACAGGGTCTCAAATTTAGAAAACCAACTAGTGCTTGCTTATGGGGAAAGGTGCGTTGGGGTGCTTCATAAAACCAGAGACTGAAATTAGCACAGATAACTTTCCATAAGCCAAATATGTAATAGACAAGACCTACTCCTTGCTCAACGAAATGGACCCAACACCACATATTCAACGCCTAGGAATATACCTGACTAGGAAGAATCTTAAAACCCATGGATATATATGTTTCCGTAAGAGAATCAAGCGTGTGTACAGCGGCATAAACGCAGCAGTGAAAATCCGATAAATCCCATTATCAAAATAAATTTCAAAAAAAAAATCATAAAGACAGTGAAATAGAGAGCAATTCTTAAATAATTCACTCAGGGCATGTGATGCAACCGGGATTTAACACATCTACACCCAGAGCTGGTTGAGACATAAGGCTGGACACTTCAGGCTGATAGCATTGGTGAGTTTAGGTGAGCAAATGCACACCCTTTGAAGTCATACTGTATGGTACCTATTCCATGGGTCCCAACTCTTCAGGTTCAAGGGATTCTTCCTCCAGCTAAAACATGCATGTGAAACCCACAGTATGGTCCACCGTGTTATGGGGAAATGATTTAAAATGCATCTCAGTTTTCGTATCCTGGTCCTCGGGTTCACCATTCCAGATGATTTACTAACAGTCTCCCTGCTTGGAGAGTCAGTGCCTTTAACCTCCTCTTTGGCACAGCTTGCAATTTCTGTGCAAGATGAACAGGAATAGGGAGAACCAATGAGAGACTAGCTGTAGGTGTCTGCACGGGCAAATGTAACGCTCATTTCCCACCAGGAAGAGGAATTTACCAAAGGCTCAGCATGCCCTGCCCGAAACAGATTAGGGCCTGAAGCAATCCTGCGGTTTTGTGCCCAGTTCACAAGAAAGCGAGTTGAAGAAAGGAGCTCAGGGGCACTGTAATTCACAAACCTGCAGAGTTATAAATGACAGCTATCCTCCAAAAATATATTGAAGTAAGCCTGCGAAGGGGACTTGAAAGCGGGGCAGAATTTCAGGAAAACGATTGCAGGGGGTAGACTGGAATTGCCCTGAAAGCATAGGAAAAGAGGCAGAACGTCGACAATGATGCACTTGGCCAAAAAGGGCGTATGCGTTTTTTCCTGAATATATTCAGGAAAAAACGCATACGCCCTTTTTGGCCAACCAAGCAAGCCTGTAAAGGAAATCTGCACTACAATGAAGTCTCACTGCCCCCCGGGCAAGAGGGCCATCTGAAAAAAGTGTAAAATCCAGAAAGGTAGGACAGGATATGGAGAACAGGGAGCCTTGTTATGCTGATTGGCAGGATGTAAATTGCCAGCAGCCAGCCTGGAGAAGTGTATGGTGTTTCCTGAAACACATAAGAAACAAAGCAACACAGTCTATGGCACTTCCACTTATGGTCCTATAGCTTACGGAAATTAAAATCAAAAACAGA